>NW_028176171.1:2500-7500 GCF_949987555.1 Borostomias antarcticus
AGAGTATATTAGTTACTCTCTTAGGACTGAGAGTATATCAGTTACTCTCTTAGGACTGAGAGTATATCAGTTACTCTCTTAGGACTGAGAGTATATTAGTTACTCTCTTAGGACAGAGTATATTAGTTACTCTCTTAGGACTGGAGAGTATATTAGTTACTCTCTTAGGACTGAGAGTATATTAGTTACTCTTAGGACTGGAGAGTATATTAGTTACTCTCTTAGGACTGAGAGTATATTAGTTACTCTCTTAGGACTGAGAGTATATTAGTTACTCTCTTAGGACTGGAGAGTATATTAGTTACTCTCTTAGGACTGAGAGTATATTAGTTACTCTCTTAGGACTGAGAGTATATTAGTTACTCTCTTAGGACAGAGTATATTAGTAACCCTCTTAGGACTGGAGAGTATATTAGTTACTCTCTTAGGACTGAGAGTATATTAGTTACTCTCTTAGGACTGAGAGTATATTAGTAACTCTCTTAGGACTGAGAGTATATTAGTTACTCTCTTAGGACTGAGAGTATATTAGTTACTCTTAGGACTGAGAGTATATTAGTTACTCTCTTAGGACTGAGAGTATATTAGTTACTCTCTTAGGACTGAGAGTATATTAGTTACTCTCTTAGGACTGAGAGTATATTAGTTACTCTCTTAGGACTGAGAGTATATTAGTTACTCTCTTAGGACTGAGAGTATATTAGTTACTCTCTTAGGACTGAGAGTATATTAGTTACTCTCTTAGGACTGAGAGTATATTAGTTACTCTCTTAGGACTGAGAGTATATTAGTTACTCTCTTAGGACTGGAGAGTATATTAGTTACTCTCTTAGGACTCAGAGTATATTAGTTACTCTCTTAGGACAGAGTATATTAGTTACTCTCTTAGGACTGAGAGTATATTAGTTACTCTCTTAGGACTGAGAGTATATTAGTTACTCTCTTAGGACTGAGAGTATATTAGTTACTCTCTTAGGACTGGAGAGTATATTAGTTACCCTCTTAGGACTGAGAGTATATTAGTTACTCTCTTAGGACTGGAGAGTATATTAGTTACTCTCTTAGGACTGAGAGTATATTAGTTACTCTCTTAGGACTGAGAGTATATTCGTTACTCTCTTAGGACTGAGAGTATATTAGTTACTCTCTTAGGACTGAGAGTATATTAGTTACTCTCTTAGGACTGAGAGTATATTAGTTACTCTCTTAGGACTGAGAGTATATTAGTTACTCTTAGGACTGAGAGAGTATATTAGTTACTCTTAGGACTGAGAGCGTATATTAGTTACTCTCTTAGGACAGAGTATATTAGTTACTCTTAGGACTGAGAGTATATTAGTTACTCTCTTAGGACTGAGAGTATATTAGTTACTCTCTTAGGACTGAGAGTATATTAGTTACTCTTAGGACTGAGAGTATTAGTTACTCTCTTAGGACTGAGAGTATATTAGTTACTCTCTTAGGACTGGAGAGTATATTAGTTACTCTCTTAGGACTGAGAGTATATTAGTTACTCTCTTAGGACTGAGAGTATATTAGTTACTCTTAGGACTGAGAGTATATTAGTTACTCTTAGGACTGAGAGTATATTAGTTACTCTCTTAGGACTGAGAGTATATCAGTTACTCTCTTAGGACTGAGAGTATATTAGTTACTCTCTTAGGACTGAGAGTATATTAGTTACTCTCTTAGGACAGAGTATATTAGTTACTCTCTTAGGACTGGAGAGTATATTAGTTACTCTCTTAGGACTGAGAGTATATTAGTTACTCTTAGGACTGGAGAGTATATTAGTTACTCTCTTAGGACTGAGAGTATATTAGTTACTCTCTTAGGACTGAGAGTATATTAGTTACTCTCTTAGGACTGGAGAGTATATTAGTTACTCTCTTAGGACTGAGAGTATATTAGTTACTCTCTTAGGACTGAGAGTATATTAGTTACTCTCTTAGGACAGAGTATATTAGTTACCCTCTTAGGACTAGAGAGTATATTAGTTACTCTCTTAGGACTGAGAGTATATTAGTTACTCTCTTAGGACTGAGAGTATATTAGTAACTCTCTTAGGACTGAGAGTATATTAGTTACTCTCTTAGGACTGAGAGTATATTAGTTACTCTTAGGACTGAGAGTATATTAGTTACTCTCTTAAGACTGAGAGTATATTAGTTACTCTCTTAGGACTGAGAGTATATTAGTTACTCTCTTAGGACTGAGAGTATATTAGTTACTCTCTTAGGACTGAGAGTATATTAGTTACTCTCTTAGGACTGAGAGTATATTAGTTACTCTCTTAGGACTGAGAGTATATTAGTTACTCTCTTAGGACTGAGAGTATATTAGTTACTCTTAGGACTGAGAGTATATTAGTTACTCTCTTAGGACTGGAGAGTATATTAGTTACTCTCTTAGGACTCAGAGTATATTAGTTACTCTCTTAGGACAGAGTATATTAGTTACTCTCTTAGGACTGAGAGTATATTAGTTACTCTCTTAGGACTGAGAGTATATTAGTTACTCTCTTAGGACTGAGAGTATATTAGTTACTCTCTTAGGACTGGAGAGTATATTAGTTACCCTCTTAGGACTGAGAGTATATTAGTTACTCTCTTAGGACTGGAGAGTATATTAGTTACTCTCTTAGGACTCAGAGTATATTAGTTACTCTCTTAGGACTGAGAGTATATTAGTTACTCTCTTAGGACTGAGAGTATATTCGTTACTCTCTTAGGACTGAGAGTATATTAGTTACTCTCTTAGGACTGAGAGTATATTAGTTACTCTCTTAGGACTGAGAGTATATTAGTTACTCTCTTAGGACTGAGAGTATATTAGTTACTCTTAGGACTGAGAGTATATTAGTTACTCTCTTAGGACTGGAGAGTATATTAGTTACTCTCTTAGGACTGAGAGTATATTAGTTACTCTCTTAGGACTGAGAGTATATTAGTTACTCTCTTAGGACTGAGAGTATATTAGTTACTCTCTAAGGACTGAGAGTATATTAGTTACTCTTAGGACTGGAGAGTATATTAGTTACTCTCTTAGGACTGAGAGTATATTAGTTACTCTCTAAGGACTGAGAGTATATTAGTTACTCTTAGGACTGGAGAGTATATTAGTTACTCTCTTAGGACTGGAGAGTATTATCAGCTATTCCTTCTTCTGTTGTACTATGATAAGTACAGTCATGGCCTGGGCTTAGATGTCATTTGTATATTACATTGTATTCTCATCTATGGAGACCACGTGCGCACCAATCAAAACAAGGCCCGGGATTGAGAAGGCCATATCTCTCATATCTCTCATATCTCTCATATCTCTCATATCTCCCCATGGGAAGGTCACAGAGACAGGCGGTGTCTAAATAAAGGTTTCTATCTGTCTATCAAACATTGAACACACAAATAAGAAACCATCTCAAGCTCAAGACCTCTTTTCCTATTTCCACGGTTTAACCATGGCGCAGCTTTGACAGAGAACCGTGTGGGTGTGCGTGTGTGTGTGAGTGTGTGTGTGTGTGTGTGTGTGTGTGTGCTGACCAGGGCCAGGGGTGCTCCTTGGTGTTGATGTCCTGGTCGGAGGAGGACAGCAGGAAGGCGCTGTCTCTCGCCCACTTCTGAATACAGGGGATGTGGAACAGACAGAAGCAACCGGAACAACTCCACACCTGCCGGGAGGGGGCCAGACGTTAGGGGTGTGTGTGTGTGTGTGTGTGTGTGTGTGTGTGTGTGTGTGTGTGTGTGTGAGAGAGAGAGTGTGTGTGTGTGTGTGTGTGAGAGTGTGTGTGTGTGTGTGTGTGTGAGAGTGTGTGAGTGTGTGTGTGTGAGAGTCTCACAGCCTGGATCCTCTTGACGGAGGCGATGCAGATGAGGCAGGTCACGGCTCCGGCCTGGAAGGCGTCACTGAGGTACTGTCTGGTCTTCTGGAGGTCACTGACATCACCACCTGACAGGGAGAGGGAGGGAGGGAGCGAGGGAGAGAGAGAGGGAGGGAGGGAGGGAGGGAGGGAGGGAGGGAGAGAGAGAGTGAGGGAGTGAGGGAGGGAGGGAGGGAGAGAGAGAGGGAGGGAGGGAGAGAGAGAGGGGAGAAGGAAAGCATAGGAGCATTTCTAAGACTCTTTCAATACACTAACACCCCAGGCATTAGCTAATGATGTTAAAACACACACACACACACACACACACAGGTTGGCTTATAACATGTAAACACACAGACAGCACACTGGCCTCTCTGTACGAAACTGGAGTCTGAAAGTCCAGACTGCTAATGACTGACACACACACACACACACACACACACACACACACACACACACACACACACACACACACACACACACACACACACACACACGCGCACACACACACAGACACACACTACTGGTTCAGACTGAGACTGACTGAGCTGTTTATACTGCTACAGGACCTGCGTCAGAAGCTGCCACAGGCTCCATCAAAAGAGCTTCATGATTTTAGTGTGTGTGTGTGTGTGTGTGTGTGTGTGTGTGTGTGTGTGTGTGTGTGCGCGTTTGCTACTCCACCCTGTGCCTTAAACAACATATTATACGTTTTAGGCCTTTCGTTTGTAAACGAGTCTCGTACTGCCACCTAGAGGTAGGAAATCGCTTTAAAGGAGAAGGCTCTTTTCGACAACCTGGACCTTATTTACAGCATATTAAGACGTTTGACTCACCGAGATCACTTTGGTGTAATTCGGTATTTCTAATATCTGGTGTTCAGTACGTGTTCAGTACCTGTCTGGTGTGTGTAGGTGGTGAAGGTTGAGTGGCCTGGTGTTCAGTACCTGTCTGGTGTGTGTAGGTGGTGAATGTTGAGTCCAGGATCTTCCCACGCTGACCGTCCTTCACCTGGGTCTGCTCCTCATCCTCCTCATCCTCACCGGAGGAGGAGCTATACTGGCTCTCAGCCAATCGCTGGGCAGCGGCCTGGTTGGACTTCCTGATCTCCTCGAACTTGGACTGAGATGACGCAGCTGTC
>NW_028176171.1:22500-27500 GCF_949987555.1 Borostomias antarcticus
TGTCCACTAATACATGGGCCTCTGTGTCCTGCGCTGTTGACCAGGCGTGGCCCGCGGCAGGTGTATGATCCAACCCCAAGGTTTGAGGCATGGGATGGAAAGGTTTACAGGGGGGGGGGATGATTGATTGCCACCTGCACCTGCCGGGCCCTCTGGAGCCCTGGGCTCCGGGCTGCAGCCCTGTTAGCCCTAGGGGCCTGATAGTAACGGCTTTATTACTTCGTTGGGTTGCAACTTGAAACAGAAAAGAAACAGGAGCAAGTCTGGGTTGATAACCACGGGGATGATCACATCTGAATTTAATATTTTTCTGACAATCAAATCATTGAAACATCAGTTGACAATAAACAGTAGACCATCACTCTTCACAGACGACCCCAGCGTCTTCACCATGACCACAGTCGTGGGAGCCGATGCCCGGGTGGATGCACTCTGTCAGGGTGGACTCTGAGCCTGAGCACCTGACGTTGTCCAGCCAGATGGGACCTCCGCCCTGACCGAAGAGGGCACCGCTGGTAGCAGACACCGCCTGGCCACAGCCCAGCTGTCTACACACCACCTGGGCATCCGGGAGATCCCAGCCATCGTCACACACCGTCCCCCACTGGCCCTGCTGGTACACCTCCACTCTGCCAGAGCAGGCGTTGATGCCGTTGACGAGTCTCAGAGGAGCTACGAGATACAGACAGGAGCCCAACATAGAGGCAGACGCATTAAGATGACATCATCACAGGTTGCGTATGGTCAATTCCAGCTTGCGGACATCAGTGCCAAAGTTTCACAGATTAATGACCAAATAAATGAATGAGTGAATAAGTGAAGATAGATCTGAGTGAATGTGTGATGGAAGGAATAAGTGAACAAATGAATGAAGAACTAGAAATGTTGCTGGCAGAGCACAGACCTTCGTCCGTGAATGCCTCATGGCTCTGTGCGTGCGAACAGGACATGTTTGGTATTTATGCATTCTTTAGGTCGAGAGCCTCATGCCAGTAAACTCTATGTCTCTGTGACCTTCCCATGTGGAGATATGACCTTTCAATTCTCCCTATTCACAATGAATGGGGGACATTTTTCGCTCCAGATTTCCAAAAAATGAATGGAGGTGAATGGTCGTTTGTGTTTGGGCGGTTTGTGGACCTGCCCCCTGATTCACATCTGCTCCAATAGTGAATGGGTTCTATGTTCTCCCGTGCTTCACCCCTCCACCCGGTTGAATGAAAACCGGTCTGGTAGTTTTTTCGTGATCCTGCTAAAAACCCAACCAATAAATAAACAACACAACAACAAAAACATGACCTCTCACCCAGCTATCGCTGGGGCAGCGGTCATAATTAGTGGGTAAATGTTTGAATGCTGCGACTACGAAAAAATAAATAAATTGACAATTCAAAAAATATATAACTAATCCATAAATGATTGATTGAATTTAATTCATCTTATTTTTCCTATTCATAACCTATCCCTCACACCTTTTTATAACAGTCAAATTCTGAATTAACATTAACCGGTTCACACTCACCCTGACAGACGACCCCAGCATCTTCACCATGACCACAGTCGTGGGAGCCGATGCCCGGGTGGATGCACTCTGTCAGGGAGGACTCTGAGCCTGAGCACCTGACGTTGTCCAGCCAGATGGGACCTCTGCCCTGACCGAAGCGGGCACCGCTGGTAGCAGACACCGCCTGGCCACAGCCCAGCTGTCCACACACCACCTGGGCATCCTGGAGATCCCAGTCATCGTCACACACCGTCCCCCACTGGCCCTGCTGGTACACCTCCACTCTGCCAGAGCAGGCGTTGTTGCCGTTGACGAGTCTCAGAGGAGCTACGAGATACAGACAGGAGCCCAACATAGAGGCAGACGCATTAAGATGACATCATCACAGGTTGTGTATGGTCAATTCCAGCTTGAGGACATCAATAACAAAGTGGTTTAACAAATTGATGACTAGATAAATAAATGAATGAGTGAATAAGTGAAGAAAGATCTGAGTGAATGTGTGATGGAAGGAATGAGTGAACAAATGAATGAAGAACTAGAAATGGTGCACAGCTCTGTCTCTGTGGAGATATGGCCTTTCAATTCTCCCTATTGACAATGAATGTGAGGAATCCAAGTCCAAATGTGAAGAGTCCAAGTTAAAAAAAATGAATAAAGGTGAATAGCTGGCCGTGTTTGGGCAGCTCGTTGACCTGCCCCCTGATTCTGCTCTGCTCCAAAATTTAAAGACTTCTAAATTCTCCCATGCTACACCCCTCCACCGAGTTTCATGAAAATCGATCTGGGTAGTTTTTGTGTAATCCTGCTAACAAACCAACCAATAAATAACCAGACACACACCACCAAAACATTACCTTCCACCCAGTTGAGGGGGCACTTGCTGGGGAACAAACGGATGCCACCATAAGCCTTGTTCAGCTCCACGTACAGTTCTGCCAGCGTTTTATCGGCCAATTTCTTCCCTGGGTTCTCATCCACGTTCTCGCCCCAGTGAGCGCTGGAGATCCACTTGCGCTGTGGTGCGTTGAAGCAGCAGTAGGCTGTCCACAGGAGTGATGGGATGTTGACCCGATTCTTGATCACATTGTTGGTGCTGGGGACCGCCCCAGTCACCACGTGGCCCAGGATCTTCCCGTTGTTGTTTTTGCAGAGCCTATCCATGTCTTCTTGGACTTTGATCTCCATCTTGCTCCAGCTGCCTCCATTGAACTTTATGTTTTGGGGAACGGTGTTGGTGAGGGTGAAGGTGGAGCGCTGGGTGGTGGGGTCACTGGCGTGCTGGCTAGGGTACAGGTGACCCCTGTTCACTCCTTTGCTCCCGCCAGCTTTGTAGTCGGAATCTAAGGCCTGGTAGAGTCCTTCCTTGTAGAGTCCTTCCTCTTTCATGCTTATTCCTGTATCCAACTGAAACAATAACAACCTTTTATTCTGTGCCCTAAGGTGGTGTATTTTATCATCCTGTCATTCTTCTTTGTGGTGCTTGACCATAGGGAGGGAAAGTAATCTCATCGCCCCCTAGTGGTAGCGTTCCTAAGGCCGAGAGAATGAATGGGATTTCTCATGACATGTCTTTTGAAAAATTATATCTTGGTCGACACCGAAAAGTTAGTAGAATGCCTTAAACGGCCAATACTTGGAGACAGACTTTATTGATTCTGGTGATCATAGTTGATTTTCAATCACAATCCGAATTATGAAAATATTTTTCTTAAATTCCATTGACTTTGACTGGAGAAATGGAGCAATTTCAAAAATTTGAAAGAAGGCAAAATACTGTTTGAAATTCTCACGGTTAGTAGGTTATTACTGTAAAGACACTCACAAGTTTTTGTTTTGATATCTTCACCAAAATGGCTTCGACGTAATTATTAGAAAATCCGGTCTATGGGAGTTTACATTGAAACTCCTCTCCGATAGGAACAAATCCTCTAGGGGCGCATGTTTTCACTTTCCCTCCCTATTGTTGTCATATAATGGCTCTGTAGTTTATTTAGTGTGTCCCTAAAAGCTTGGTTGTTTCGGCCTAAATATTGCCCTCTCATTCGCTCGCTCTCAGACACCAAAACCCACCCGCCGATCTCCACTGCACAAGTAGAGTAGTGGTGAGAGCATTGGACTCCCACCCAGGAGACCGGGGTTCCCGGTGGGGATAACTTTATGTTATCATCAGTGTAACTGCTTTAGCCACTGACCGCTACCATTAATGTTATGGAAGCTGCTGCTAGTTGTTGTGAGCTCATGAGCTAACTGGCTATCCCACTCTTATTGTGCTGGATTAGCATTGGAAGCATTGGAACTGATGTGTCCAGGTGACAAGACCCATCTTAATTTATCAGACATTATTTCATGTCATTTCAATTCACAGCTATTTCAGTGTCATGACTAGCTTCCGTCCTACCAGTCCTGAACAGAAACAAGTCAGCCTCGCACCTAAGCCAGGCTTGACCTGGCCTGGTTTCTTGGGGGTTTTCCAGGTTCAGGATCAGCATGTCTTTGATGATACAACACCTGTTCTGAGAGGTTTAAGCTACAGTATAGGCCTAGCACGTACCCGCTGTAATATTCATGATTCAAATGTAGCTTACAAGGCTACTAGTATTCACCCAAATTGTCCCATTCACCCAAACCCATGCTGTCCCATTCACCCAAACCCATGCTGTCCCATTCCCCCAAACCCATGCTGTCCCATTCACCTGAAACATGTTTGGCTGGATGGGACAACATAAAACGAATATAATTCCAAAAATATTAACAGAATATTAATAAATAAAAATAAATTATGTTATGCTTGTATTATAATTCGCTGTAGTACATCATATTCCTGTTTCCATCAAATGTTTGTGCAATATATTAGCTATGAAAATTGTATGACCTTATGAAGAACACTATCTAAAGCTTGTCATTTTCCTGACCTCATATGTTACAGCGTCAACTTCCTGTTTGATGCTTGCCCCACCCCTTTATGTGATGTCACACCAATGAGGACATGCAATTTTGATTAAGTGGTTTCACAGTTAGTGCTCAGCTAAAAAACTTTTGAATTTCACTCATTAGGTGAGAAAATAAACGCTGTAAAGTTATACCGTCTCATTTGACCTTAAGTCCCAATCACCCTTAATTCATCCTACTGCAAAGGTAGGCTTAGTTAGGAATTTGTAGGGAAAATATTCCCAAAAGGATGATATTTAATTACCCCAGGCTCGATCCTCCAAGGAACATTCGGTCTTGGTCCGGCTTTACCAGTGTACGTGTAGGCTGAGAAGACTGGGATCCTGTTCCGGGTGTCGTAGAGAGTTGCAAACCTGAACTCCCTGTCGAAATGTTGGCAAATCGGTTTGTAGCGGTTTTGATCCAAAACATTTCCATTTCGGATGATGCGTGGGATATCTGGGACATCTCCGTCTACGAAAAAATCCTCACATTTCTTAACCTGACTGAACTTTTCTACCACATAAGACAGAGCAAGAGAGAAGATGGAGAGATGGAGGACGAG
>NW_028176171.1:35000-42500 GCF_949987555.1 Borostomias antarcticus
ACAGTGGCAGGTTAGCCTAGCTAGCTGATGCTAGCATTAGTTAGCACGACATGAGCAAGCTTGCTTGTTCTTGTTCAAAACTACTTCTAAAACGTGTGGTCTCACCTACAACTAACCTCAGAGAAACTAACAAACTGTGACCCACCCGACGCCTTCTTCTCAAACACCATCTTCGTGTTCGTTCCTCCCGTTTGGATTATCTACGGCGAGCTGCGGGGAGCATTTCCGTAACAGCAGCGCGTTTCTCATGGTACGAAAACTTCCCTTCTTTGTCTAGCGTTGCATTACCGCCATCTGCTGGAGTTGAGTAACTCCTACAGTATGTATAGCCTACAGCCACAGTGAAACCAGCACTCAACAGCTCCGAGGCGTTATAAACTACAAATACACATTTGACAAATCACACAAGAGGTACCAATCCATACAGTCTGAGGATAAGATACCGGTATGAATGTATGTACATACATGGACATAACTAACCAGGGTGAGGCGTGGTGTGTTAAGAACATGTGCTAAAGCTATAATAATCCCAGGGTGAGATATTGATATTGACTGGTGCTCAGACAATGTCAAGATGAGCCTGTTTAGAGCGTACTGTACCCCTCTCTACACTGCTCCCTTGTGGATGAAGTTTAAAAAGGCTAGCATCCATAAGCGTAAGGTTGCCTATAATGACTGCATGTGTATATTGCTGAGAAAGCCAAGGTGGTGCAGTGCTTTCATGCCCTGTTGAGGAATCTGATGTATACATTTATATGCCGACTGAATGGTTCTCAGAATTACATTATTGTGCTGCTGTCAAATCCTGGTTTCAGTTCTGTGAGATACCAGTTGCCTATGTGAGATACCAGGTGAGATACCAGTCACCTATGTGAGATACCAGGTGAGATACCAGTCACCTATGTGAGATACCAGTTGCCTATGTGAGATACCAGTCACCTATGTGAGATACCAGCCACCTATGTGAGATACCAGTCACCTATGTGAGATACCAGCCACCTATGTGAGATACCAGTCACCTATGTGAGATACCAGTCACCTGTGTGAGATACCAGTCACCTATGTGAGATACCAGTCACCTATGTGAGATACCAGTCACCTGTGTGAGATACCAGGTGAGATACCAGTCACCTGTGTGAGATACCAGAGATACCAGTCACCTATGTGAGATACCAGTCATCTATGTGAGATACCAGTCACCTATGTGAGATACCAGTCACCTATGTGAGATACCAGTCACCTATGTGAGATACCAGTCATCTATGTGAGATACCAGTCACCTGTGTGAGATACCAGTCACCTATGTGAGATACCAGTCACCTATGTGAGATACCAGTCACCCATGTGAGATACCAGTCGCCTATGTGAGATACCAGTCACCTATGTGAGATACCAGCCACCTATGTGAGATACCAGTCACCTGTGTGAGATACCAGTCACCTATGAGAGATACCAGTCACCTATGTGAGATACCAGTCACCTATGTGAGATACCAGTCACCTATGTGAGATACCAGGTGAGATACCAGTCGCCTATGTGAGATACCAGTCGCCTATGTGAGATACCAGTCGCCTATGTGAGATACCAGTCACCTGTGTGAGATACCAGTGTATCTGTGTGAGATACCAGTCACCTATGTGAGATACCAGTCACCTATGAGAGATACCAGTCACCTGTGTGAGATACCAGTCACCTATGTGAGATACCAGTCACCTATGAGAGATACCAGTCACCTATGTGAGATACCAGTCACCTATGTGAGATACCAGTCACCTATGTGAGATACCAGTCACCTATGTGAGATACCAGTCACCTATGTGAGATACCAGTCACCTATGAGAGATACCAGTCACCTATGTGAGATACCAGTCACCTATGTGAGATACCAGTCACCTATGTGAGATACCAGTCGCCTATGTGAGATACCAGTCGCCTATGTGAGATACCAGTCGCCTATGTGAGATACCAGCCCCCTATGTGAGATACCAGTCACCTATGAGAGATACCAGCCACCTATGTGAGATACCAGTCACCTATGAGAGATACCAGCCACCTATGTGAGATACCAGTCACCTATGTGAGATACCAGTCACCTATGTGAGATACCAGTCACCTATGTGAGATACCAGTCACCTATGTGAGATACCAGTCACCTATGTGAGATACCAGGTGAGATACCAGTCACCTATGTGAGAGACCAGTCACCTATGTGAGAGACCAGTCACCTATGTGAGATACCAGTCACCTATGTGAGATACCAGTCACCTATGTGAGATACCAGTCACCTATGTGAGATACCAGTCACCTATGTGAGATACCAGGTGAGATACCAGTCACCTATGTGAGATACCAGTCACCTATGTGAGAGACCAGTCACCTATGTGAGATACCAGTCACCTATGTGAGATACCAGTCGCCTATGTGAGATACCAGTCACCTATGTGAGATACCAGCCACCTATGTGAGATACCAGCCACCTATGTGAGATACCAGTCACCTGTGTGAGATACCAGTCACCTATGAGAGATACCAGTCACCTATGTGAGATACCAGTCACCTATGTGAGATACCAGTCACCTATGTGAGATACCAGGTGAGATACCAGTCGCCTATGTGAGATACCAGTCGCCTATGTGAGATACCAGTCGCCTATGTGAGATACCAGTCACCTGTGTGAGATACCAGTGTATCTGTGTGAGATACCAGTCACCTATGTGAGATACCAGTCACCTATGAGAGATACCAGTCACCTGTGTGAGATACCAGTCACCTATGTGAGATACCAGTCACCTATGAGAGATACCAGTCACCTATGTGAGATACCAGTCACCTATGTGAGATACCAGTCGCCTATGTGAGATACCAGTCACCTATGTGAGATACCAGTCACCTATGTGAGATACCAGTCACCTATGTGAGATACCAGTCACCTATGTGAGATACCAGGTGAGATACCAGTCACCTATGTGAGATACCAGTCACCTATGTGAGAGACCAGTCACCTATGTGAGATACCAGTCACCTATGTGAGATACCAGTCGCCTATGTGAGATACCAGTCACCTATGTGAGATACCAGCCACCTATGTGAGATACCAGTCACCTGTGTGAGATACCAGTCACCTATGAGAGATACCAGTCACCTATGTGAGATACCAGTCACCTATGTGAGATACCAGTCACCTATGTGAGATACCAGGTGAGATACCAGTCGCCTATGTGAGATACCAGTCGCCTATGTGAGATACCAGTCGCCTATGTGAGATACCAGTCACCTGTGTGAGATACCAGTGTATCTGTGTGAGATACCAGTCACCTATGTGAGATACCAGTCACCTATGAGAGATACCAGTCACCTGTGTGAGATACCAGTCACCTATGTGAGATACCAGTCACCTATGAGAGATACCAGTCACCTATGTGAGATACCAGTCACCTATGTGAGATACCAGTCACCTATGTGAGATACCAGTCACCTATGAGAGATACCAGTCACCTATGTGAGATACCAGTCACCTATGTGAGATACCAGTCACCTATGTGAGATACCAGGTGAGATACCAGTCACCTATGTGAGATACCAGTCACCTATGTGAGAGACCAGTCACCTATGTGAGATACCAGTCACCTATGTGAGATACCAGTCGCCTATGTGAGATACCAGTCACCTATGTGAGATACCAGCCACCTATGTGAGATACCAGTCACCTGTGTGAGATACCAGTCACCTATGAGAGATACCAGTCACCTATGTGAGATACCAGTCACCTATGTGAGATACCAGGTGAGATACCAGTCGCCTATGTGAGATACCAGTCGCCTATGTGAGATACCAGTCGCCTATGTGAGATACCAGTCACCTGTGTGAGATACCAGTGTATCTGTGTGAGATACCAGTCACCTATGTGAGATACCAGTCACCTATGAGAGATACCAGTCACCTGTGTGAGATACCAGTCACCTATGTGAGATACCAGTCACCTATGAGAGATACCAGTCACCTATGTGAGATACCAGTCACCTATGTGAGATACCAGTCACCTATGTGAGATACCAGTCACCTATGTGAGATACCAGTCACCTATGAGAGATACCAGTCACCTATGTGAGATACCAGTCACCTATGTGAGATACCAGTCACCTATGTGAGATACCAGTCGCCTATGTGAGATACCAGTCGCCTATGTGAGATACCAGTCGCCTATGTGAGATACCAGGTGAGATACCAGTCACCTATGTGAGATACCAGTCGCCTATGTGAGATACCAGTCACCTATGTGAGATACCAGCCACCTATGTGAGATACCAGTCACCTATGTGAGATACCAGTCACCTATGTGAGATACCAGTCACCTATGTGAGATACCAGTCACCTATGTGAGATACCAGTCGCCTATGTGAGATACCAGTCACCTATGTGAGATACCAGCCACCTATGTGAGATACCAGCCACCTATGTGAGATACCAGTCACCTGTGTGAGATACCAGTCACCTATGAGAGATACCAGTCACCTATGTGAGATACCAGTCACCTATGTGAGATACCAGTCACCTATGTGAGATACCAGGTGAGATACCAGTCGCCTATGTGAGATACCAGTCGCCTATGTGAGATACCAGTCGCCTATGTGAGATACCAGTCACCTGTGTGAGATACCAGTGTATCTGTGTGAGATACCAGTCACCTATGTGAGATACCAGTCACCTATGAGAGATACCAGTCACCTGTGTGAGATACCAGTCACCTATGTGAGATACCAGTCACCTATGAGAGATACCAGTCACCTATGTGAGATACCAGTCACCTATGTGAGATACCAGTCGCCTATGTGAGATACCAGTCACCTATGTGAGATACCAGTCACCTATGTGAGATACCAGTCACCTATGTGAGATACCAGTCACCTATGTGAGATACCAGGTGAGATACCAGTCACCTATGTGAGATACCAGTCACCTATGTGAGAGACCAGTCACCTATGTGAGATACCAGTCACCTATGTGAGATACCAGTCGCCTATGTGAGATACCAGTCACCTATGTGAGATACCAGCCACCTATGTGAGATACCAGTCACCTGTGTGAGATACCAGTCACCTATGAGAGATACCAGTCACCTATGTGAGATACCAGTCACCTATGTGAGATACCAGTCACCTATGTGAGATACCAGGTGAGATACCAGTCGCCTATGTGAGATACCAGTCGCCTATGTGAGATACCAGTCGCCTATGTGAGATACCAGTCACCTGTGTGAGATACCAGTGTATCTGTGTGAGATACCAGTCACCTATGTGAGATACCAGTCACCTATGAGAGATACCAGTCACCTGTGTGAGATACCAGTCACCTATGTGAGATACCAGTCACCTATGAGAGATACCAGTCACCTATGTGAGATACCAGTCACCTATGTGAGATACCAGTCACCTATGTGAGATACCAGTCACCTATGAGAGATACCAGTCACCTATGTGAGATACCAGTCACCTATGTGAGATACCAGTCACCTATGTGAGATACCAGGTGAGATACCAGTCACCTATGTGAGATACCAGTCACCTATGTGAGAGACCAGTCACCTATGTGAGATACCAGTCACCTATGTGAGATACCAGTCGCCTATGTGAGATACCAGTCACCTATGTGAGATACCAGCCACCTATGTGAGATACCAGTCACCTGTGTGAGATACCAGTCACCTATGAGAGATACCAGTCACCTATGTGAGATACCAGTCACCTATGTGAGATACCAGTCACCTATGTGAGATACCAGGTGAGATACCAGTCGCCTATGTGAGATACCAGTCGCCTATGTGAGATACCAGTCGCCTATGTGAGATACCAGTCACCTGTGTGAGATACCAGTGTATCTGTGTGAGATACCAGTCACCTATGTGAGATACCAGTCACCTATGAGAGATACCAGTCACCTGTGTGAGATACCAGTCACCTATGTGAGATACCAGTCACCTATGAGAGATACCAGTCACCTATGTGAGATACCAGTCACCTATGTGAGATACCAGTCACCTATGTGAGATACCAGTCACCTATGTGAGATACCAGTCACCTATGAGAGATACCAGTCACCTATGTGAGATACCAGTCACCTATGTGAGATACCAGTCACCTATGTGAGATACCAGTCGCCTATGTGAGATACCAGTCGCCTATGTGAGATACCAGTCGCCTATGTGAGATACCAGGTGAGATACCAGTCACCTATGTGAGATACCAGTCGCCTATGTGAGATACCAGTCACCTATGTGAGATACCAGCCACCTATGTGAGATACCAGTCACCTATGTGAGATACCAGTCACCTATGTGAGATACCAGTCACCTATGTGAGATACCAGTCACCTATGTGAGATACCAGGTGAGATACCAGTCACCTATGTGAGATACCAGTCGCCTATGTGAGATACCAGTCACCTATGTGAGATACCAGCCACCTATGTGAGATACCAGTTGCCTATGTGAGATACCAGTCACCTATGTGAGATACCAGTCACCTGTGTGAGATACCAGTCACCTATGAGAGATACCAGTCACCTATGTGAGATACCAGTCACCTGTGTGAGATACCAGTCACCTATGTGAGATACCAGCCACCTATGTGAGATACCAGGTGAGATACCAGTCACCTATGTGAGATACCAGGTGAGATACCAGTCACCTATGTGAGATACCAGTCACCTATGTGAGATACCAGGTGAGATACCAGTCAACTATGTGAGATACCAGGTGAGATACCAGTCACCTATGTGAGATACCAGTCACCTATGTGAGATACCAGTCACCTATGTGAGATACCAGGTGAGATACCAGTCACCTATGTGAGATACCAGGTGAGATACCAGTCACCTATGTGAGATACCAGTCACCTATGTGAGATACCAGTCACCTATGTGAGATACCAGGTGAGATACCAGTCACCTATGTGAGATACCAGGTGAGATACCAGTCACCTATGTGAGATACCAGTCGCCTATGTGAGATACCAGTCACCTATGTGAGATACCAGCCACCTATGTGAGATACCAGTCACCTATGTGAGATACCAGTCACCTATGTGAGATACCAGTCACCTATGTGAGATACCAGTCACCTATGTGAGATACCAGGTGAGATACCAGTCACCTATGTGAGATACCAGTCGCCTATGTGAGATACCAGTCACCTATGTGAGATACCAGTCACCTATGTGAGATACCAGCCACCTATGTGAGATACCAGTTGCCTATGTGAGATACCAGTCACCTATGTGAGATACCAGTCACCTGTGTGAGATACCAGTCACCTATGAGAGATACCAGTCACCTATGTGAGATACCAGTCACCTGTGTGAGATACCAGTCACCTATGTGAGATACCAGCCACCTATGTGAGATACCAGGTGAGATACCAGTCACCTATGTGAGATACCAGGTGAGATACCAGTCACCTATGTGAGATACCAGGTGAGATACCAGTCAACTATGTGAGATACCAGG
>NW_028176171.1:55000-65000 GCF_949987555.1 Borostomias antarcticus
ACTACAACCTTCCTACAGCCTTACTACAACCTCACTACAACCTTCCTACAACCTTCCTACAACCTTCCTACAACCTTACTACAACCTTCCTACAACCTTACTACAACCTCACTACAACCTCACTACAACCTTACTACAACCTCACTACAACCTTACTACAATGTTACTACAATGTTACTACAATGTTACTACAATGTTACTACAATGTTACTACAATATCACTGAAGTATTACTTCAATGTTACTACAATATTACGTCAACGTTACAAAATCCTAGTATGTATAAAAACGACCTGGCTGATGAAACAGGTTGTGATTCTGATTCCCTACAGCGTTAGACTACCCAGGTTAAGAGTTCAATACCCCTACAGCGTTAGACTACCCAGGTTAAGAGTTCAATACCCCTACAGCGTTAGACTACCCAGGTTAAGAGTTCAATACCCCTACAGCGTTAGACTACCCAGGTTAAGAGTTCAATACCCCTACAGCGTCAGACTACCCAGGTTAAGAGTCTCAGAAAGCCCAGGTTTAAGGTGAAAGGTGAAGGGTCAGGTGGAGGTTACTGACTCGCTGGATCTTGTCCAGGTAGATCTTGGTGTAGAACAGCTGGTCGTCATCGTTGTCTTTAAGCTTCCACTGCTGGACGATCCCAATCAGCTCCGGAGCGTAGCCGATGAACCCTGCACACACACACACACACACACACACACACACACACACACACACACACACACACACACACACACAAGGTTAACACACATGCATTGAATAGACAGTAGCACACACAGCTGAGCCTTTCTGAAGCCCCCCCTGTCAGCCCCCCGGCGTCACCTCCAGAGTTGAGGTAGCGCTTCCCCGTGTGGACCGGAGGGTACTCACCTCCAGAGTTGAGGTAGCTTCCCCGTGTGGACCGGAGGGTTCTCACCTCCAGAGTTGAGGTAGCGCTTCCCCGTGTGGACCGGGGGGTACTCACCTCCAGAGTTGAGGTAGCGCTTCCCCGTGTGGACCGGAGGGTACTCACCTCCAGAGTTGAGGTAGCTTCCCCGTGTGGACCGGAGGGTACTCACCTCCAGAGTTGAGGTAGCGCTTCCCCGTGTGGACCGGAGGGTACTCACCTCCAGAGTTGAGGTAGCGCTTCCCCGTGTGGACCGGGGGGTACTTGGGCGCCAGGCGCTGGTCGGGCCAGCAGAAGCCCTCGGCGGAGAAGACAACGCGGTGGTTCAGCTTAGAGAACTTCCACAGAAGCTCCTCTGGACCACTGGCCAACAGCACGTCATAACTGAGGAGAGGGAGAGGGAGGAGAGAGAGAGAGGAGAGAGAGGAGGAGAGGAGGAGAGAGAGGGAGAGGGAGAGAGAGGAGAGGAGGAGAGAGAGGGAGAGGGAGAGGGAGGAGAGGAGGAGAGAGAGGGAGAGGGAGAGGGAGGAGAGGAGGAGAGAGAGAGGAGGAGAGGAAGAGTGAAGAGGAGGAGAGAGAGGAGGAAGAGTGAAGAGGAGGAGAGAGAGGAGGAGAGGAGAAGAGAGAGGAGGAGAGGGAGAGGGAGAAGAGGAGGAGAGAGAGGAAGAGAGGAGGAGAGAGAGGAGGAGAGGAAGAGAGAGGAGAGGAGGAGAGAGAGAGGGGGAGAGAGAGGAGGAGAGGAGGAGAGAGAGGAGGAGAGAGAGAGGAGAGAGAGGAGGAGAGAGAGAGGAGAGGAAGAGTGAAGAGGAGGAGAGAGAGGAAGAGAAGGAGAGGTTAGAGCTCCCAGAGTGCACTGCTCTGAACGGTACGCTCTGGATCTCCCAACCCCCAGAGAGCGCTCCGGGTCCTCCGGCTCTGAGCGCATTCACCAACGCACCCGAAATTAAAATAGTCATTCAAATAGTCATCGTTACATCACACATGCGTGCGTGTCTTTGTGTGTGTGAGGGAGGGGCAGGATGTGTGTGTGTGTGTGTGTGCGTGTCAGGTTCCCCAGGAGAGGAAGGGAAAATGGAGAAGAAAGAGACCAAACCAGAGAAGAGAAACGGGGTCAACAGGAAACCAGGGAGGATAATGACACGATGCACCTGATACCACATCTATTATCCCCTCACACTGGGGTGTCACGGTGAGGACTTATTCCCACCAACTAATAAGCTGATATGGGAGGTGTTAACAGTGACTCTGAACAGTGACATCTATTATCCCCTCACACTGGGGCGTCACACTGGGGCGTCACACTAGGGCGTCACGGTGTGGACTGATTCCCACCAACTAATAAACCCAGTTTTTATTTATACTGTAAATCCCTGTGTGCTGCATGTGCCTGTATGAACGTATGTTAGACTACATATATATGAATATGAACGTATGTTAGACTACATATATATGAATATGAACGTATGTTAGACTACATATATATGAATATGAACGTATGTTAGACTACATATATATGAATATGAACGTATGTTAGACTACATATATATGAATATGAACGTATGTTAGACTACATGTATATATATGTTTATATGTGCTGTATAAATAAAACTGACTTTGACCTTAGAACCCCCCCCCCCCACTCTCTACTCACACACACACACACATGACAAACACACATGATAAACACACACATCCTGCCTCTCCCTCACACACACACACACACACACACACACACACACACGACAAACACACATGACAAACACACCCATACTGCTCTTCCCTCACACACACACACACGACAAACACACACGACAAACACACACATCCTGCCCCTCCCTCACACACAAACACACCCACACGACAAACACACACAAATACACACACACCCAGTCCCTCCATCCCTCACACACACACACACACACACACACACACACACACACACCTGTCCACGAAGAGGATGATGAGGTCCTTGTCGTCGGAGTGTTTGAGCAGCTCCTTCTGCAGCCAGCGGACCTTCTGACCTCCTCCCACCGTCCGCGCCACATCCCCCCCCTTCCACTCCTCCCCCAGACCCAGCACCTAAACACACACACACACCATTACTGACCTCCTCCCACCGTGCGCGCCACATCCCCCCCCTTCCACTCCTCCCCCAGGCCCAGCACCTAAACACACACACACACACACACACACACACACACAACATTATACTCTACCACCATTATACATCCCCCCCTTCCACTCCTCCCCCAGACCCAGCACCTAAACACACACACACACACACACACAACATTATACTCTACCACCATTATACATCCCCCCCCCTTCCACTCCTCCCCCAGACCCAGCACCTAAACACACACACACACCATTATACTCCACCACCTGCAACAATGACATGACAACCGTGTGTGTGTGTGTGTGTGAGAGAGAGAGTGTGTGTGTGAGTGTGTGAGAGAGAGAGAGAGTGTATGTGTGTATGTTTGTGAGTGTGAGAGAGAGTGTATGTGTGAGTGTGTATGTTTGTGTGTGTGTGTGAGTGTGTGTGTGTGTGTGAGAGAGAGAGAGAGAGTGTGTATGTTTGTGTGAGTGAGTGAATGTATGTGTGAGTGAGTGAATGTGTGTGTGTGAGTGAGTGTGTGTGAGAGTGAGTGAATGTGAGAGTGAGTGAATGTGTGAGTGTGTGTGTGTGAGTGAGTGAATGTGTGTGTGAGAGTGAGTGAATGTGAGAGTGAGTGAATGTGTGAGTGAATGTGTGAGTGAGTGTGTGTGTGTGTGTGTGTGAGTGAGTGAGTGAGTGTGTGTGTGTGTGTGTGTGTGTGTGTGTGTGTGAGAGAGTGTGTGTGAGTGTGTGTGTGTGTGTGTGTGAGGCACCTTCACAGTGTAGTTGAACTGTCTGGTCGTCCTCATGAAGCGCTTGAAGCCGTCCGTCTCCTCGGTGGCCGCAGTGATGACCAGAAGCTTCTCTGAGGGAGAGAGACCACGAGAGAGAGACCACGAGAGAGAGACCACGAGAATGTGTGAGTGTGTGAGAGGGAGAGAGACCACGAGAGAGGGAGAGAGGGAGAGAGACCATGAGAGAATGTGTGAGTGAGAGAGAGAGAGAGTTTGTGTGTGCGTACTCCAGGTGCTCTAATGATGACCCCCTGACCCTGTTTGACCCCTGTGGGGTTGTAGCGTTGCTATGGGAACAGCTGTCTTGGGAAGGAGAGAGAGGGAGGGAGAGAGGGGGGGAGGGAGAGAGAGGAAGAGGGGGAGAGAGAGAGGTTCATGGAAAGAACTGGTAGGTTGAGAGAGGGTGAGAAAAAGAGAGGAGAGAGACAGATTACTGTGAGAAATATCTCCTTTTCCTGTTCCTCTTCAGACCAGGGGAGAGAGGGGGGGTGGAGAGAGGGGGGTGGAGAGAGGGGGAGGGAGGAGAGAGGGGGAGAGAGGGAGAGAGGAGAGAGAAGCAGGGAAGGGTGGGAGAGAACGAAGTATGTACTTGATGCATTTGATACATGCATTCATCCCCCAGCAGCACTCAACAAGTCTATTCTAGTATTCCAGTCTACCAGCCTGCTGCTTCCCTACCACCCGGGACACAGAGGCAGGAATCTGGGAGGAAAATTCCTCCGAAACCTCCTGGAAAGGGAGGGGGAGGGTGGGGGTTACAAAACATCCCTTGTACTGCAATGAGAGACCATTCCACATCCCTACTCAAAGAGAGACCTGCAATATGTGTTTAACGTAGATGTGTGTGTGTGTGGCTAGACAGGAATAGAACCGGTGATTGTACCCAGACCAGATCCGGTCTTCCCCCGTGTGTGTGGAGGTTCTCCTGACCACAGAAGGTTCTGGAACATCTCAGTCTAGCTGCTGAGTCACTGCAGAGCGAGGAACCATCGACTATGACCTGGGATCTGCTCTTATCCTCAAAGTTCTCCATCTAAGATCATTAATATTTCATTTAACTCACAGACCTGAAACATACAGCAAAGAGCACTTTGAATATTCACTAATATTCCATCTAAATACCAAATTAGAGATCTGTCATCCTAAAGCAATCCTAAAACTAACCAAAGACAACATTAGTTACAGTTAGTATATAATAAGAGTTTCATTCGTCTTATAGTCCAGCTATACTGCCCAGCATCCAGACTAGCTGACCTCTACACACTCAGATGTCAGCCAGCTTCTCCAGACAGTCAGATGTTCCCCGAGGAGGGTCGGTCTCTCATGCCCGGAGAGGAGCACTGTTTTCGGCCAGAGGTCAGAGTCAGAGACCCCCCAGGCTGGTTCTGTTAGCTTGGTTAGCTACACTAGCTAGCTGGCTGCTTCTGCACGGTCTCTGGCTTCGTTCTGGGTCTGCCTGCTACATACTACTAAGTATACACTACATACTTGTTAACTTAAATAATTCGTTGGCCGAATGAATTCTTCCCTGAACCATCTAACGGTCGTGCTAGCTCGCTAGCCCCGGTGGTCGCACCGGAGGACCGGGAGACTTACCGGGAGAGAGGCCCCGGTGGTCGCACCGGAGGACCGGGAGACTTACCGGGAGAGAGGCCCCGGTGGTCGCACCGGAGGACCGGGAGACTTACCGGGAGAGAGGCTCCGCTGCTCCGCGGACACGGGCGCCCGGACGAACCCCAGCATGAGCACGCAGATCACGGGTAAACACCGGGACTCCATCCCGGTACCGGAGGATAACCGTTGTTATTGTAACGTTACTCTCCCGTTACTAGTCTCTTCTCGCTCCGCGTGTCCTCACTTCCACCGTGACTCGAGTCTCACCTCAAACTCTCGCGATGTCTTGAACTGCGATGGGATTTTTGTCAACAAAACCAAAGGACAGCCCCTTTCGAGCCCCTTTCGAGTGACTTTGACCAATGAGAGTAGAGGAACGGGTGATTGATCGGCCGGCAGCCAACCAGGGAGCTGAACGGCAAGCGGCTCGACCAATCAGCGTAGGACAGATGGGAGTCAGAAGTGGTGATTTTTTTCCCCAGCCCACAGAAAGTTCGTGAAGTGGCCGAAAGTAGTGGATCTTCCTGCCTGCCTGCCACGTCTGAAACATTCCTCCTCCGGAGTACTGAACCCCACCCCCCAACAAGTCATATAACCCCTCTCACACACGGAAACGGCTGAATAAAGTCATATAACCGCCTCTCTCTCACACGGAAACGGCTGTATAAGTCATATAACCGTGTCTCTCACACGGAGACTAGTTGTCGTGTATACTAGGCAGTTTCCCACTTTTCCCCTCCAAATATATAACGGATACACATTGATCTACTGGTTGAGAGACTAATAAAGTTTGTCTAAATCATTTCAAATGCAGGTGGTTGGATTTCTATTCAGATACAGAGAGACATGCAGGGAGGGGTTGAGCAGACTGGAAGAACTACTGGTACTGAGGTAGTACGGTAGAAACCAGTAGAATTACATGGTGATGAGACTGTGTGTGCGTGTGTGTGTGTGTGTGTGTGAGTGTAACACTTCTCTCTCTCTTAGCTCAGGGGGGAGTGTGAGATTGTGAGACTTCCTAGCACGTTTACTTAAGGAGCCACACACACACACGCACACACACACACACACACACACACACACATCAAACACACACAATGTCTAATTGTCTAATACTCCTCTGTAACAGAATCAGTATTCGTTTATTGCCCTGCAGGAACACACAGCTGGGAGAGACCGTTCTCCAGGGTAGGAACACAGCTGGGAGAGACCGTTCTCCAGGGTAGGAACACACAGCTGGGAGAGACCGTTCTCCAGGGCAGGAACACACAGCTGGGAGAGACCGTTCTCCAGGGAACACACAGCTGGGAGAGACCGTTCTCCAGGGTAGGAACACACAGCTGGGAGAGACCGTTCTCCAGGGTAGGAACACACAGCTGGGAGAGACCGTTCTCCAGGGCAGGAACACACAGCTGGGAGAGACCGTTCTCCAGGGTAGGAACACACAGCTGGGAGAGACCGTTCTCCAGGGCAGGAACACACAGCTGGGAGAGACCGTTCTCCAGGGCAGGAACACACAGGGAGAGACCGTTCTCCAGGGCAGGAACACACAGCTGGGAGAGACCGTTCTCCAGGGCAGGAACACACAGCTGGGAGAGACCGTTCTCCAGGGCAGGAACACACAGCTGGGAGAGACCGTTCTCCAGGGTAGGAACACACAGCTGGGAGAGACCGTTCTCCAGGGTAGGAACACACAGCTGGGAGAGACCGTTCTCCAGGGCAGGAACACACAGCTGGGAGAGACCGTTCTCCAGGGTAGGAACACACAGCTGGGAGAGACCGTTCTCCAGGGTAGGAACAGCTGGGAGAGACCGTTCTCCAGGGTAGGAACACAGCTGGGAGAGACCGTTCTCCAGGGTAGGAACACACAGCTGGGAGAGACCGTTCTCCAGGGTAGGAACACACAGCTAGGAGAGACCGTTCTCCAGGGTAGGAACACACAGCTGGGAGAGACCGTTCTCCAGGGTAGGAACACACAGCTGGGAGAGACCGTTCTCCAGGGCAGGAACACACAGCTGGGAGAGACCGTTCTCCAGGGTAGGAACACACAGCTAGGAGAGACCGTTCTCCAGGGTAGGAACACACAGCTGGGAGAGACCGTTCTCCAGGAACACACAGCTGAGAGAGACCGTTCTCCAGGGAACACACAGCTGGGAGAGACCGTTCTCCAGGAACACACAGCTAGGAGAGACCGTTCTCCAGGGCAGGAACACACAGCTGGGAGAGACCGTTCTCCAGGGTAGGAACACACAGCTAGGAGAGACCGTTCTCCAGGGCAGGAACACACAGCTGAGAGAGACCGTTCTCCAGGGTAGGAACACACAGCTAGGAGAGACCGTTCTCCAGGGTAGAACACAGCTGGGAGAGACCATTCTCCAGGGTAGGAACACAGCTGGGAGAGACCGTTCTCCAGGGTAGGAACACACAGCTGGGAGAGACCGTTCTCCAGGGTAGGAACACACAGCTGGGAGAGACCGTTCTCCAGGGTAGGAACACAGCTGGGAGAGACCGTTCTCCAGGGTAGGAACACACAGCTGGGAGAGACCGTTCTCCAGGGCAGGAACACACAGCTGGGAGAGACCGTTCTCCAGGGTAGGAACACACAGCTGGGAGAGACCGTTCTCCAGGGCAGGAACACACAGCGGGGAGAGACCGTTCTCCAGGGTAGGAACACAGCTGGGAGAGACCGTTCTCCAGGGTAGGAACACACAGCTGGGAGAGACCGTTCTCCAGGGAACACACAGTTGGGAGAGACCGTTCTCCATAGGAACACACAGCTGGGAGAGACCGTTCTCCAGGGCAGGAACACACAGGGAGAGACCGTTCTCCAGGGCAGGAACACACAGCTGGGAGAGACCGTTCTCCAGGGTAGGAACACACAGCTGGGAGAGACCGTTCTCCAGGAACACACAGCTGGGAGAGACCTACTCCAGTGTGGGCGGGAGGATGGTGTTGAAAGCAGAGCTGAAATCCCCAAACAGGATCCTAAGCTAATACATCCATGGTTAAAAGACATCCATAGGTACAGCTAGCCATTGTAGTATGTTTTTATACTGTATTATACTGTATTACATCAATCATACTGTATTACTCTCATGTAGTAACCATTTTATTAAGAATAATGAATAAACTGCACTTTAAGTGGAACTGTGTTAACTTAAGGAGTTTAACAGGTCAGTTACAACAGATGGCCTGAGTCAGCATTCCTTTGTCCCTGAGTCAATAAGACAGCACCTCTGAAGTCAGTTAGCCTACAGTTGTAACGTGATCCTAGGAGGACACAGGAAGACCCAAAATAGCCCCATGTCCGAGGGGGACACAGGAAGACCCAAATAGCCCCATGTCCGAGGGGGACACAGGAAGACCCAAATAGCCCCATGTCCGAGGGGGGCAGAACATCAGTTGACCGTTTGTGACCATGTGTGTATTCCTTGTATGCAAATTTGTTTGTCATGTGATTCCTGGCCTGAAGCCAGGATATAAGCTCGCCACCTCGTATAAGAAAGTTAGTATTTCCCTAGAGATTCGGCCCTGTGTTGGCATGCTTAATAAAGTGATGATTCAACGTTTTTAGCCTCCTTGAAGTTCTGTTCCACATGAAGATGATGCATTTGAAACACACTGCACCATCCACATGTGTTTAGGATCACTTCACAGTGAAGAAAAATACTATTACTATTTCCACCAGATTTACCAATAACTAAATAATTAAGCAGACAGTTTTCACTTCTATTTCGTCCATCGTCCCAAGACTCCCAACATTGCACCCAAACGGTCTCGGTGTGGGCGGAGTGTGATTGACACTGTCCATGGTACTGAACCAGCGAACAGGACTCCCTCACACAGGGGTCAGGGGTCACGACCACTGGACCACGAACTAGGCAGAGGACTCACCTGCACGACCCTGATACCAGGTCAGAGTTCAAACAAGGTCTTTACATAAAGAAGAGGTTTCATTCAGTCCAGTATTCCAAGCATACAGTTGCAGGGAGAAGGCAAGAGACGAGGTGGGGGACAGGACAGGAGTCGGTAATCAGATAATCACGCATAGAGCAAACACTAGGAATTGGTACAGAGAGAGAGAAAGAGAGAGAGAGAGAGAGAGAGAAAGAGAGAGAAAGAGAGAGAGAGAGAGAGAGAGAGAGGAACACAGCTTCTGAAACGAGAGGACAGGTGAGGATCTCCAAATAAAATAAGACTGACAATAAAAGACACGTAAAAGAAAACAAATCGTGGTTGTGCTATGAGCAAACACACCCGGATGACATAGATGCCCCTCAGTCATCTAGAGAAGGGCCGCAATGTGATGTTCAATGTGAGAATGGACACGTCAGTAATAGGTTGTTGGCTTCTCTCAATGATCCTGGCCAGCAGGGGTCGCTAGTGCACCTCGAGGAAACGGATAAACGGCAATTATGCTACAGATAAACTCTAATAGGGCTTAGGAAAATTTTTAATAAAATAAAATAATACCAATAGGCCTATAAAATAATTATGTATTCATTCTTTTGATAATTTAGTATTAGTATATCTAGACACGTTTCTAAACATTAGCCTACATATTTCTACATGTAATAACAGTCAGAAACACCCCGGG
>NW_028176170.1:0-2500 GCF_949987555.1 Borostomias antarcticus
AAGTGGTCCTCTGCGTACGGACCTCTCTGTGCAGACTACGACCAGGGGCCATGTAGACCGGCTCTGTCTCTGGACATAAACACTGTGACGGAACGACTTCCAGACCCCCCCCTCTCCCTCTCTCTCTCTCTCTCTCTCCCTCTCTCTCTCTCTCTCTCTCTCTCTCTCTCCCTCTCTCTCTTTCTGTGTGTCTCTCTCTCTGTTTCTCTCTCTGTCTCTCTCTGTCTGTCTCTCTCTCTCTGTCTCTCTCTCTCTGTCTCTCTTCCTCTGTCTCTGTCTCTCTCTCTGTCTCTCTCTCTCTCTCTCTCTCTCTCTCTCTGTCTCTCTCTCTGTCTCTCTCTCTCTCCCTCTGTCTCTCTCTCTCTGTCCCTCTCTCTCTCTCTGTCTCTCTCTCCCTCTGTCCCTCTCTTTCTCTCTCTCTCTGTCTCTCTCTCTCTCTCCCTCTCTCTCTCTCTCCTCCCCCCCTCCATCGTACGTGTTCTCTCACTCCCTCTGTCTCTCTCTCTGTCCCTCTCTCTCTCTCTGTCTCTCTCTCCCTCTGTCCCTCTCTTTCTCTCTCTCTCTGTACCTCCCTCTCTCTCTCTGTCTCTCTCTCTCTGTCCCTCTCACTCTCTCCCTCTCTCTCTCTCTTACCCCCCCTCATCGTACGTGTTCTCTCACTCCCTCAACACCTCCATCCCTGACGGACGTGGGAGGACATGTTACGAGACGCAGAAGAGACCTTGAGGGATAAGATATGATCGAGAGGCCGCTCTGCCCCGCCCTCCTCGCCACCGCCACCACCCCCAACCCCCCTCTCCTCACCCTCACCCTCCCCCCCACCCCCTCAAACACCCCCCCACCCACCCCCCAACCACCCCTGTCATGCCTCCTAGCAGAGTGATCTTCACCGGGGCGAGCGGTGGACATGAATGCGGCAGCAGCTCGACCGTCACCACAGGCATACAGACGAGGTGGACGAAGGACAATAGAGGTCAGTCATCCTCCGGGGGAATCTCACCCAGGCGGATGAAGACGTCGGGAGCTCCGGCCTTGGCTGGGAGGTCACTACTTAGCATGCAGGGGGACCTGCGTGGGACGCACGGGGACAGACTAACCACATCAAGGGCCCCCGAAAACAAATGGCCATCAGCAGAAGACAGGGCACCTTGTTGCCGGGCGCTGATGTTCAGTGATATCACGCGCTCGTTCATCCGTGGTTGTTCTGAGGAGTTAGGAGATAAGGATACTGTAACGAGGATGGAAGGGTGAAACCTCCAGCGCTAGTGTGTGTGTGTGTGTGTGTGTGAGTGTGTGTGTGTGTGTGCAAGAGTAGGTGTGCGTGTGTGTGTAGGTGTGTGTGTGTGCGTGTGTGTGAGTGTGTGTTTGTGTGTGTAGGGGTGTGTGTGTGTGTGTGTGTGTGTGTGCGTGTGTGTGTGTTTGTGTGTGTATGTGTGCATGAGTATGTGTGTATGTGAGAATAGGTGTGCGTGTGTGTGTAGAGGTGTGTGTGTGTGTGTGCGTGTGTGTGTGTGTGTGTGAGTGTGTGTTTGTGTGTGTATGTGTGCATGAGTATGTGTGTATGTGAGAGAGTAGGTGTGCGTGTGTGTGTGTAGGGGTGTGTGTGTGTGTGTGTGAGTGTGTGTGTGTATGTGTGTGTGCGAGTGTGTGTTTGTGTGTGTATGTGTGCATGAGTATGTGTGTATGTGAGAGTAGGTGTGCGTGTGTGTGTAGGTGTGTGTGTGTGTGTGTGTGTGTGCGTGCGAGCGGTTGCGTGTGCAAACATGCAGCAGAAAAGTCTTAATGCAATTCAGTATCGATCAGAACAAAATAGACTTTATACATCATTCATGCTCTCTATCAATCACGGCCGGCCAACTTTTCCAGCGCTGTTTGTTCTAGCGAAGAAACAAAAAGTGAAAGAAAAGTCCAAGCAGGGCAATAATTACTAGAAGGAGATTGTTTTTTAAGTCTCTCCTTTTCTCCTTTTTCAAGCTGTAACAAGCGTATCTGTCAAAGACTATGTCCATTGAATGAGCCGCTTAATTTGAAATTGATTGAGGTTTCTTTTCGTTTAAAACACTTTTTTTCCACCCCTAGACCGTCTAGAGTACAAGGATTAACTTCCAGACAGAAACAAGACGTGACGCTGGGAACCCACACGTCAAAATCTTTTAAAAGAACGCAAAGAAACGGAGTCCGAGATAAAGGTGCATTCTTTGCAGCGGAACATTTCCTCTGATACTGAAGTGCCATCCTCTCCATTGTATCTTTTGGTAGATGTAAAAAAAAAAAAAAAAAAAAATTCAAAAAAAATACTATTGGATGGATAAAGACAAAAAAGCTAAGAAAATAAACACAGGAAATGGTAACCTGACACAGGAAACCAAGTGAATGCTGGGAGTGAGCGGCGAGCTGGACTTCCTGTATGACAGCACAATGGCTAGCTGTGGCCCCAGGTTCCTAACAGGCAGCAGTCGTGGGGACAAGGAAGGGCAGCCTGTGTCCTCCGGTGCCGGAC
>NW_028176170.1:15000-37500 GCF_949987555.1 Borostomias antarcticus
TAAATAAATCCTAGAAAGGAAGTCCACTGCTATTCCTCGGCCGAGTATCACAAGAGATTTGACAAGAAATAACGAAACAGCGAGATGTGAGAGACAACGATGGCCAGCGTGCTTCCATGCACTATCAAAAGCACGCCTGTCATCTAAGACCAGCTATTGTTCCTTCACTCTTTAACAGACACACCAGTTCTCCTCAAGCTTTTCAAAAGCCATGTATACAACACATATAAAAAGAATCCCAAGAAAACAACAAAATACTTATTTTCGGCACAAAGTTAGAGAGCTGGTCAGCCCTAAGAGGGGGGGGGGGAGAGAGAGAGAGAGAGAGAGAGAGAGAGAGAGAGAGAGAGAGGAAGACAACGAGGGAGAGACGGAGGGAGAGAGAGAACGAGGGAGATACGGAGAGAGAGAGGGAGAGGAGAAGCCAATTTGGTGAAGAATGGTGTTTGGGAGAGCCGGGCTGTAGCCAGCTGATAAGATGCTCTCGTCTTCGGCTCCCCCTGACAGGATGGCGAGGCCTTGTCTGGCGCCCCATTAGCGCCCCATGCCTACAAGTCCCTGTCTTTTCACCGCCGCGTCTTCAATAGGGGGGCAGAAATGGAAATGGCTACTTACCCTGTGATTAGGCGATTGAAAGGTAGCTGTCGGGGGAGGGATGGGACAGGGCTGGCGGGCGGGGGCGGGGCTGTGGGGGAGGATGGGAGTGAGTGATTTTGGGTCCTGTCTCTCCGCCGTGAGAGGAACGTGTTTCTGGGAGATTAAAACCGGGAGTGCGTGTTTATTAAAGCCATGTAGAGGGAGGGAGGGAGAGAGAGAGAGAGGGAGAGAGAGACAGGAGGGAGTGGGGGAATTTGAGATATGAGAGGAGGAGGAGTGAGGAGGAGGGAGGGGAGGGGGGGGGCAGTGGAAGAATAGAGCATTGTGGGTATAGAGGCAGAAGAATGAGCCTGGTGGTGAGGAGTCTCTCTCTCTCTTTTATTCTCACTGATAGGTTGTTTTTCTTTCTCTTTGTTTATACGGGTTCCTTTTTTTGGTGAGCGTTCCAGGCGGAGCCAGCGGAGAGGTCCACAAATCATCCCCCCGCGCTCAGACGCCACCCTCTCCGAGCTGAGCTGCGGCTCTGCTGATTCAGGGAAGCTATTCTCCCAGCTACCCTTTTTTATTCCTTAATCAGTCTCTTTATTCCTTAATCGTACTGGCGTGCTCTGTCTCTCTCTCCCTCTCTTTCTCTTTGTTTCTCTCTCTCTCTCTGTGCACAGTATGAGATGTACTGTCTAGCCCTCTGAAAAAAATGGCCGCTGTGTTGTTCTCCTACCTGCTATTTAACAACCGCATGTCCTTCTCTCTGTCCTCTGTCCTCTACCCTGTGTCCTGATCCCCGGTCTATCCACCCCCCTGGCGTCCACCCCGGCGGGGGCAGGGCCAAGCCACAGGCCAGCGCTCTGCCATACCCTGGCAGGGATGCCCCGGGCCCCAGCACCTGTTAATGACCCCCAAGGGACCGACCCAAACTGCCATATGAGTGACTTTATGGAACCTATTATTAGTGTTTATGCTCTGGCACTTACTTGGACGACAAGCTGTGTCTCCTTATGTGTAATGAGGCGGCCGCTGCCGTGCCTGTGCATTTTAATGTTATGGCTTATGTCTCTTTTCTCAATCGTTAACTCTGTGGCCATTTTACAGGGTATTAATTGAGCTGTAATTCTGACTAAATGAAAGCATGTACTAGTTTAATACTGCCTGCACTTCGGATCTAATTGAAAACAGACTCAAGGGTCCTATGCTTCATATCACGTCACCTCTCAAATAGATTTCCAATTTCTCATCCTGCATTTATTATTTTAATGTAAAACCAGGTTGTGAAAAATGTATGTAGGTTGAACAATGTAATGTTTGTATACGTGCGTATCTCAACTGAGAGAACGTACACATTCACACACATCTTGTTCAGCTTCCTTCATACAAACACAGAGATGGCTATGACACGCACACACATACGCGCACACACACACACACACACACACACACACGCACACACACACACACACGCACACGCACACGCACACACACACACAAAGGTTTGGATCTCACTATGCACCGATCACATTACCTCATCTCCCATGAATTTCAGAGGCTGGAAACCTGATATGCATGCAATTGTTATTTTAAATCGCCGTCTGGGAAAGCTGGTCCCGAGGTCTGTGGAGTCACTCACCCTAGGGGTTTAGACGAGGACGGGAGGGGAGGGGAGGCGCGGGGTATCGGGGGGAGGGCAGACCAGGGGGGCAGGTGGTGCATTAGGGGGCTGGGAGGTCAGGGTGGAGGGTTGAAAGATGTTAGAACTATTCTCTTACCTCAGAGAAATCAATAACCTTGACGATTGTTGGTCACACCATCATCTGTGTTGTGACCCCACTCCACTGCAGTTCACCTCAACATCATCCAACAGGGTTGTGTTTCAGTTAGGGACTGCCCCACTGACCGGGCTAGAGGACTTTTACCCAATTAGGGAAGTGGTTGTATTATACTGTATGTAGTAGTCAGATGATTGGATAACATGATTAGATGACCAATCACGCCACTGCTACTGTATGTACAGAACTTACACACTTCCACTCTTCTTCTGTCTCTCACTTTCTCTCTCAGTGATGTCGGAATGTCCCCATCTTTCTCAATGTCCACACCTGCAAGGTTAATGTGTGTGTGTGTGTGTGTGTGTGTGTGTGTGTGTGTGTGTGTGTGTGTGTGTGTGCGTGTGTGTGTGTGTGTGTGTGTCTGTGTGTGTAGCAAGTCCACAGGGTGTTGTGATGTGTCTAGTGCAGCAGTGCAGTAGCTACAGTATAGCAAGCGGATCTGGGCCATATACAGGCCAGATCTGGCCCTTGTGGCTTAGTTCCGGCCCATATATGGCCCAGATCCGCTTGCTATCTGGGATGCTTACCTGCCATCTGCTTGCAACCCTCTCGCTTACAGCTCGTTGCGGCTGGCTAGGCCTTGTGGTGAACAGGGAAGCGGCCCTGTGTGTCGGCCTTCTCCTGCCCTCTCCTACCTTCTCCTGCCTTCTCCTGCCCTCCCCTGCCCTCTCCTGCCTTCTCCTGCCCTCTCCTGCCCTCTCCTGCCCTCTCCCGCCCTCCCCTGCCCTCTAATGCCCTCTCCTGCCCTCTCCTCCCTCTCCTGCCCTCTCCTGCCCTCTCCTGCCCTCTCCTGCTTCGCCACTCGTGGCTTAGTTCCGGCCCATATATGGCCCAGATCCGCTTGCTATCTGGCTAATGTGCGCAGGGTGACTTGCAGTATGCAGTCTAGTGCTTTGTGCATAACATTAGGCAACCTCAGTGTAATCGACTGGCTGCTTTTAATTATGACTGATGGGGACTGATCTTATTTGCACTGATTGCGGTGCCAATAATCCTTGTTTAGTCTTTATACAGTAGGCTACAGGATCTATTCATTTTCCCGAGCCAATTATTTACGAAATCTTGAGTGCACCTGATTGGTTCCAACTGTCTAATCAGTGAATGTCTGCATGAATTTTGTTGCTGCTCTCTGTTACTGCATTGGAATAATCTCAGGGCTAATACATTGGGACATATTAAATCAATATTAAATCATATTAAATCAATATTAATCATTCAGAACTATTTGATTAGTATGCGACTTCATATAGTTAGTATGTGTCAGTACTGCACAAATATAATAGGATATTAGATTATCAAAAATATTGAATAATAATTGTGCCAACTCTCCCCCCTCGTGGAGTGCCTGGTGACGGGTTTGCCTCAGCACGTGTCCTTGGCCTGTGTCTTGAGAAGAATGCTGCTTGGAAAAATATGATATTAACTTTTGGATTGCCAGGTCAGTTTTGGGACCTGTAGATACTAGTATTTAGCTCACCAACTAACCATGGGTGCACAACTAACTTTAGCTAACGTTAGCTAACTAGCATGCTAGTCACCCAGCTTTACCTAATAGAAATGTTGTGTTTCACAATAGCTACAGTACATCTCGAAGGTACTCACACCCCTTTACTTTTTCCACATTTTGTTATGTTGTATTGTATCAAGGCACAGATCTGGGGAAGGGTACAAACACATTTCTGCAGCCATCTGGCCAAAACTGAGTAATCAGGGGAGAAGGGCCTTGGTCAGGGAGGTGACCAAGAACCCGATGGTCACTCTGGCAGAGCTCCAACGTTCCTCTTTGGAGATGGGAGAACCTTCCAGAAGGACAACCATCTCTGCAGCACTCCACCAATCAGGCCTTTATGGTAGAGTGTCCAGACGGAAGCCACACCTCAGTAAAAGGCACATGACAGCCTGCTTGGAGTTTGCCACAAGACACCTAAAGGACTCTCAGACCATGAGAAACAAGATTTTCTGGTCTGATGAAACGACGATTGAACTCTTTGGCCTGAATGCCAAGCGTCACGTCTAAAACCAGGCACTGCTCATCACCTGGCCAATACCATCCCTACGGTGAAGCCTGGCGGTGACATCATCATGCTGAGGGGATGTTTTTCAGCGGTAGGAACTGGTCAGGATCGAGGAAAAGATGAACAGAGCAAAGTACACAGAGATCCTTGATGAAAACCTGCTCCAGAACGCTCAGAACCTCAGACTGGGGCGAAGGGCGTACTTTCTAACGACCTTCCAACAACCATAAGCACACAGCCAAGACAACAAAGGAGTGGCTTCGGGACAAGTCTTTGAATGTCCTTGAGTGACCCAGCCAGAGCTCAGACTTGAACCCGATTGAACATCTCTGGAAAGACCTATCTAACCTGACAGAGCATGCGAGAATCTGCAGAGAAGAATGGGAGAAATATTCCAAATACAGGTGTGCCAAGCTCGTAGCATCATATTCATGGAGACTTGGAAGGACACAAATGTCAACTAAAAGACCTAAGCTAAGAACGGCACTCATTGAAGCAGAACTTAACGACTACAATGTTGACGTGGTTGCTCATGAATTGCTGCTCTCTGGATGAAAACCTGCAAGATATTAAAGGAGAAGTAAAGGGAAAATGCATGTTTAGCCCTGTTTTAAGGTTACTTATGATCATATACAATGGTTCAGATCAAAACGTTGACAAAACTAGCACTTTTGAGAAAGTCTGATAATTGCTCTACCACCGTTTTGGTCATACAATGGATGTGGGTGGGCACCTCGAAAAATAATTCGGAAGGTCCAGTGGAAGAGCATTCCACAGCTTGGGGGCCACTGCTCCAAAGGCTTGATCACCTTTAGTTTTAAGCCTTCCCAGATAGCAAGCGGATCTGGGCCATATATGGGCCGGGACTAAGCCACAAGGGCCAGATCTGGCCTGTATATGGCCCAGATCCGCTTGCTATCTGGGTTGAACGTGGAATAGTCAGTGATCGATGGACCAGCAAACGTCTAACGAATCATGAAGCCAGGACCACATCCACACCACCAATCAGTGGTCTCACCTGTTTTTTTTTATGGCAGACAGTGTGAATCAATGATTGGGCTCCACAGTCACAAGAAGACACTCAAGCAGAGGCAGGATTGTCATAGTCTCTCTCCAGACTCAAATATTACGTTGAATCGCTGTGCTCCGCATATGGCATAATAGAGTCGGTGCTACTTTGCCGCCCAAGATGGTATTCTGAGGGCGTATCGACGATTCAATATTGAAAGAGTGACAGGTCATAGCAGCAAATGAGAGACGCGAGCCCAGGTTAGATGGGCGGGTCATATCTATGGGCGGGAACGCCTGATTGCGAAAGTCGTTACTGATTGGTGTCGCAGGGATTCCTGCGAAACCAATAAAACGCCAGGATTTTCCACCAGATTTTTGCATGAATTATCCCAGACCCATAGAGAGATCTGCAGTATGCAGTAACATAGTTAGCATAGCTTACGTAGTGTATCAGCGCAAGAACTCTCATGGGTCTGGCGTTGAAACTAGGATTGTCATAATCGGACATGAAAACCTTAAGTAAGTGTGTGTCTGGGGGGAAACGGAGAACATTGCATGGCTCTGACTCCACATCCAGGGGGACATATTTCCCCTCCCGTGGCTGGAGAGACGCGGTGCCAGAGCCTGCAGTCATCTGACCCCTCCCTCTCGGCTGCAGTCATCTGACCCCTCCCTCTCGTCTGCACCCCGGGTTAATTAAGGTTTCTCATCTTCCTCAAAGTATGCTTTTAAACAGAGTGCAACGTGTCATTGAATTAAGCTTCAGACCTATAATGATGGACTCATAGGTGTGTGCTCACACTGCCTTAGAATGTGTGTAAGAGTGTGTGTGTGTGTGTGTGAGTCTCCATGCGTCCATGTCAGAGAGTGTGTGTGCATTACTGTGTATGTAATGTACGTGTGTGTGTGTGTGTGTGTGTGTGTGTGTGTGTGTGCGCTGGTGTGAAACATGCTACCATGTCTCTTGTGCATGTCTGACCCTGACATGTGCATGCACTGTGTGAGTGTGTGTGTGTGTGTGTGTGTGTGTGTGTGTGTGTGTGAGTGTGTGTGTGTGTTCAGCGCAGTAGCTCTACCCATGAGGGAGTGATTATTATCTGTTATCCCAAAACCTCACTCACAGAACTGACGTTACATCCCCCACATAATGAACGTCACCGTGGGCGTCTGGTGCTCCAGGCCCGTGCAGCGGCCTGGTTGGGTATTAGAGGGTAAAAGGGGATGTGGTTGGGGGAGAGGGGGACCAGAGAGGAAGCTATCGACCTCATCCCACCACCTCCTCCTCCCAGTCGTCAGACCACAGGATCCCACATTCCTCCCAAAGGATCCCACATTCCTCCCAAATGACGCGTAATACTTTGAATCCACGAGGTTAAGTGTGAGTGGAGCAAGCTGCCTCCCGGCTCTATGAGATATAGGAGTCTCACTCACACTATGGTAGCTATACCTCTCTCCTCTCCTCAAATTAAAGTTTTAAAGTCGCAATGATCGTCACACACCTGAGTGTGTGAAATTTGTTCCCGCATTTGACCCATCCCCTGGGGGAGCGGTGAGCAGCAGCGGTGTCGTGCTCGGGAATCATTTGGTGATGTAGCCCCCCAATTCCAACCCTTGATGCTGAGTGCCAAATAGGGAGGCAATGGGTACCATTTTTATAGTCTTTGGTATGACTCGGCCGGAGATCGAACTCACGACCTCCTAGTCTCGGGGCGGACACTCTAACCACACGGCTACTGAGCTGGTTCCTATCACCGGGAACCTTCTATCGCATAACCGTCTGGGAACTCTCCATTGGAAACTGTTTGGGAAAGGGCAGGCGCTTTCAAAAATACTTGGCACGTGATTGGGTGAACCGTCTGTCTATCACACGCCTACTTCAACCGCTCCTCGCTGTCGTCACACCTAATCCTACCCGCGGCGTAGCTGTTTGTATTTCCTCATAAAAGGCTGATTGGCTAGATCGTTTTCTGATCGGGCACAAACAGATCTCTATGGAGAGTGTCCAGACTGGTTTGCGAGAGAAACAGAATGTGAGATGGTCTCATAGGGCTAACTGTAGCCCTCACCTCCGGGGGGCAGCGGTCGACTTAGGGGCTTTTCGACAGGACACACCACCACACAGAGAGACAACACCTTGCTTATGCTACAGCACCACCACACAACCAACACATGCTGAGTCTTGCTGGTCATTTTCTAATATACTATAACATTAAATGCAACACCTACCGTTTTCTCTTCCAAGCCTTTCATTTCCTCCTCTCATCCTCGTCTTCTCCTCCTCTCCTCCTCTCTCCTTCCCTCGGTGATTAATTCCTTGATGATTCCTTCCTCTTCCTCCCAGGGTGAGTCTGTGCTGGGCTCTCTGCCAGAGGCACCTGCCTTAATTGATGTTGATAATCTGGTCACCTTGAGAGATAGTTAAAAGGGCAAATCTCTATTAGCTTTAGTTTATGGTGAGCAAATTAACACCATCACACACACACACACGCACACACATAACATGACATTTTCCAAATGGTGTTACAACTTGAGCAGGTACAGTCGGCAGCAGAAGTCGCTGTTCCTTGAGAGCCTGCAGAAATACATTACACAGAGCTTAAAGCCAAGATCAGTTATTTCAGGTTGGATAAGCACAAGGGGGTGTGTCTGAGGGAGCCAAAAGAATCTACATTAAGGAGAGATATCTGTTAATTAAATCTGTCCCTGCCTGATCTCTATCTGCAATATGTAACTTGCACCGCCCTGCTGCTCACCACACACACACCATACACACACACACACACACACACACGCGCACAAACACACACTCACAAACACGCACACACACACACGCACATGAACACACACACACACACACACACGCACGCACGCATGAACACACACCACACACATGAACACACACTCACAAACACAAACACACACACATGAACACATACACACTCACTCACACACACACACGCACACAAACACACACACACATGAACACATACACACTCACTCACTCACACACAAACACACACACACTCACACACACAAACACAAACACACACACACGGACACATATACACTCACTCACTCACACACACACACACACACACACACACACACACACACACACACACACACACACATGAACACACACACACACACACACACACACACAAACACGCACACACACGCACACACACACACACACACACACACACACACACACACACACACACACACACACACACACACAGGCCTCGGAAGTGACTATCTCTGTTTTCCTCCCTCTCATCCCCTCATGGACACATGTAATGATGATGACTCAGCGCCTTTCATCTGTGGACCCGGCTCTGTGTTTCATGATAAGGTCACTGTCCATTCTTTCCACTCTGCAACTTTGTTTTAATTATGCTGCTCCATGCACAATCGTAACACACCGGTCCCTCACGGTGAAAACATGGCCCTCGTTCCTCCACCGACACTGACGGTCAACCCTGTCGTGATCCCAGCTGTGGAGACGGGTTTATTCCAGTGTCCGGTCGTGGATTGGATCTGGTTTTGAGATCGGGTCCGTTTCCACGGTTTTTCTCTCCTCTCTTACCCCCTTTTTTTCATGTTTATATGAATAGCTGTGTTATTTTTTTGGGGTATTTTTTTCCTCAGCCACTCAACTAGCTTGGGAATCTGTCTGGTTATTCCAGAGGAGGGGGAGAGCGAGCGGAGACTTGGGCTGTATGTGGACCAGATGTCTGGACTCACAGAAGGGGGGGGGGGGTACGGAGGACTATAGAGGGAGGGGGTGGGGGGGCTGGGGGGGGGGCGGGGGGGTATAGAGGACTATAGAGGGAGGGGGGTGGGGGTGGGGGGGCATGCCTGTTCTCAATTACTCCTGATCAATGGAAGGGGGGGGGTAGCCATGGAGCGCAGAAAAGAAAGGAGACAGATTGTTAAAAAATGAGCCCGAGAGGGAAGATCAGGTGAGGAGGGGAGGGGGGGGTGGGGGGGGCCCAACCTTCTCACGGAGAACAGAACACACCTCACGTTCCCCTCAGCCCGGCCCAGGTCTGCCTTCACACAGGGCCGTGCCATCGCCTCCCGAAAACACGACGGCACGAGGATTCGGCAACGCACACTGCCCCCTCCCTCCCGAGCAGGGTGTCTGTTCCCTGGACCCCGGGCCCCTGACGAGGCTGCGCTCCCCTCCCTGTCATCCTCATACAGCAGGGGGAACCAGAGAAAACGCAGCCCCGTTGCAGGGGGAATTCTCACAGAGCCCACTGACCTTGGGACAACTGCGGCGCGCCGAGCAACCAGGACAGCGCGTTACACAAACACGCACGGTAGAGATTGATATCTATATCTAGTAGGACTTGATTAAACAAAACATAGGCTTACATGATCGTATACCATGACAAACCCCAGACCCTTCGTACCTAAATACAGTGTTTTCTCCACAATACAAGTTTTTCCTGTACATTGACCGCAGCTCTGGTCAGGGGGACTGTGTACACACATGGGGTTTTGGGTATTGTAAGACATCACATGGTCGTAGTTGTACTGTAGTGATTCGTTGGTTTAGACTTTGACCATCATTTCATTAACATTGCTTGAGGCCAGTGGTGGGGATCTGTATCCAACTTTGGGGGGGGGGGGACATTTTTTACATTGAAATTTTGCAAGAATATTTTTTCGGGGGACATCTGCTGTATGGTCATTTGAATGCCACTATCCCAATCTAAATATCGGGGGGGGGGGGGCAATTTTAAATTTTAATGATCTCATATATTGGGGGGCCATGTCCCCCCTGACCCCCCCAGGATCCCCTCCCCTGCTTGAGGATAACAAATGTAACCGGGAGGGGCCAATCTCTGAGACGAGGGGCCCCTGATCAGGCAGTGGCCGCGGTCTTTGTTTTAATTAGGATTATATGTCCCCTTTAAAGGATCCGTTCTCCGAGGCCTGCTCCATTTAGACCCCTATAGGGTTACACAAGATTAAAAGCACTTCTCCATCTTCACCCTACATTTGAAATGGCGCATGGTTCCGCGCCTCTGGAACACTTTATCTGCTTCCAAAAGGGGGGGGGGGGGGGGGGTGCTTGCCAGAGACGCCCCCCCCCCCCCAACAATGCCCCCCACCCCCATATACGCGACGGACTGTATTTAATCATCTACATTTATTTGCGTCTTTGGAAAACGTATGCATCGGTTGAAGTACATGAGGCTTGTTTTGTAAGGAGCAAAACGCAGATCTTTGACTTTGAAATGTTCATTGAGGGCAGGACTTTGATCAGAGGTTGGCGGGTGTCACATTACAGAATAGCTTTAGTGTGTCTCTGCGTTTGATACAACAGGCCTGTGTCCAATTGCAGAGATCTTCCCCCTTGACCTCTGACCCCGGGACCCTGTGAGGAGAGGAAGAGAAAGGCATTGGTTTCAGCAGAGGGAGGGGTACCGGGGGGGCTGGATGTCTGTAGCGGCAGACTGACCATTTTTTCTCCTTTTTTTCTCCTCTTCTTGAAACCAACTTTATTCTAAACACTTGAAAATCCTCCACATGTGCAAGCAATTAAGATTCACGACTCACTCTGGATGGGAAAGAAACACACACACACACACACACACACACACACACGCACACATATGCGTGCACACATACGCATATACACACACGCACACACACGCATGCAAGCACACACACGCATACACACATGCACACACACGCACACACACACACACACACACACATACACACACACACACACGCACACACACACACACACACACACACACACACACACACATACACACAGACTTCTACAAACGAAGTTTGGAGCCATATATACGCCTGATGTCACTCATAAAATAACCCAAAACAAGAACACATTTGCATAGTAACAGTAAACAATAGCACCCTGGAGATGACCAGCTCTATGGGAGAGAGGGGTGTGCGGTGGCAGCTGCTAGTAGGCAGGATACCAGCTAAGAGTACAAGCAGAGATACCATCCCTCCCCTGGATACCGGTGATGGATGTCTCTCTCCAGAGTTAAGGCTCCCCCTTTCATTAATCTCCCCCCCTACCACCTCCACCTTTAATGAATCGCTGCCACCGATGTCGAGCGCACACTGCCATTTATACCTGAGTACCCCAGCGGCCATTAGCGTGCGGTGGCCTTCACACGCTCTCCACATTAACAACAATTTAGTTAATTAGTTAACAGTGATTTGTATACCGACGGCTAATTCCTTAAGTGGCTGTCAGCCAGACAGACGGTGGCTTTTGTCTAATTGATCTGATGTGCGTCCGCCTCTCTGCGGTCGGCGGGTACATTGACCGTGGTGTTGTGTTGTGCTTGGGTGAGATCGCAAGGCCAGTAGAGTGGAAACAGCGTCCATTAATGTCAGAGTCCATCATAGCGCTTTTTTTTTCTGAAGCACGACCACAAACTGATCTCAGACGCATTATAATGTCGAGTTTGACACCTCATGACTAAATGGCTAAAGATTCACTTTTGGTCAAGCTAGTGATGGGAATAATGATTACACTAATGACACGGGCTCGCGTTGAACGTAATCCAAACGCAATTACGGGATCAAGATCCTGTTCAGTCCAATCAGCACCTGGAGTAGGTTGAAGCTCATATCGTCTGAAATAGCGCCAAATGGAAACCTGAATAAAACGCGCATCAATCACTAAGCGCGGGGGGGGGGGGGGTTGGCTGACAGGCAGGTGAGGGGGGGAGGGAACGCGTTGGGCTTTTCCGTGCTGCCGCGCACAGACTCCATCCCCTGCCATAAACATTACCCGACATCAACCCGCGCGCACATTTTTCCACTGGCTCTCTCAAACAAACCCGTCGGTGCGCGCTGTACTTTTCCACGCGCCGTATGTTTAGCCGCATGCTACGCGAAAACATACAGTAGATTATCATAAACAACGTCTCAGCCGGCGCGGAATAACACACGCACGCAAACAAAGCCCCAACGAGAGGCTCTCTCTCTCCCTTCCCATAATGCCACAGGGTTCTGTTTTCCAGCTGTTTAAACCACTGCTCAAATTAGCTGCTCAGCCATTGGAAGGGAAGGCGGGCAGGATACCAGTAATTACCGGCTGATTGGCAGAGTGGCTGCAATTAGCAGGTTCGGGCCTTCTTTTAGATTTACATAGATATGAAAACAGCTCGGAGGAGCGCTCTGCGGTTCCTGGTAGGCGGCGGTTGCCGAACGCCGAGCCAGAAGCTGTGGTGAAGAGGAGCGAGTTTGGCGTTGGATGGACCTCTCGGCCCCGCCCGGACGAGCCGGGGGAGAGGCACGGGGGTGCGGTGACACGTCGGGCTGGGTAGAGAGGTTCTGTTCAGGGAGGGTTGGGATTTGGGATTTCGACGGTCCGGTACGGTACTTGCGCTCGGCGTTTCTGCGCTGCCTGGTCAGAAGATTGGATCGTCGCATGTGGTCATCCCGTCTTAAAGCATTCTGTCCCATTTTGGTTCACATAATTGGTCATAGTGTTCACCTATTCAACGATGTATGCCAAAAAATAAAAAAAAATTCTGCTTTTGTTGTAATCTTATATCAAAGTATATAATTTCTTACTTCCTGGAAAACGGTAAGTCACGTGCAATGACGACAACAGGTACCTTAGATTTTAGACCAATAATCTCACGACATCCACCCGTCAATCAACGCTATCCTTCTATCGAATCTGTCTAAAGTTCTTAAAACCCGTCCACTTGTCAATGTTCCAATCAAATCCCTCTAAACATTATGTCCCGCCCTCATAGCTTGTTTGCGTCGGAAATACGTCAAACTAGGGAAGTTAGATGATCTCAAACGTCCGTTTCAGTGCGACTTGAAGAGCCTCCACACAGCAGCAGAGAGAGGCCCAGCAGCGGGATCCCCTTATCATAGCACATTTAACAAGGAGTAATCCAATCAGGTGGGATAACAGGCCCGCTGTGTGTGTGTGTGTGTGTGTGTGTGTGTGTGTGTGGAGGAGGATCAGGCCCAGTCCTCTGCTTCCCATTACAGTGTGTCTCTCCAGCCGGGGCCTGGCCTAATCCCATTTCCCCATCTTAAGCCTTAACCCAAACAAGCACACAGGACAATAATCTCCGGTCACACTCCTGACGGCTGTCCCCAGTCTCCTCAGGCCGGCTAATAGAGTGCCGGTCAAAGACACTGAGGAGACCGCTACGTATTCACAGCTCCCTCTCTGTGTATTTGCCCTTTATCTTCTCTCTCGCCTCTCCATTTGTCTTTGGCGGTGTTGTGTGTCTCCATTTTGTCTTCTCCTCACCACACACGTACGACCGCAGCGCTCTGGTGGAAGTCTGGGCAGCGTCAGCGATGCTCGGCTCTCAATTGAGCATGTCGACAGCGTTGTTTGTCAACAGCATTGTTTGCGAGAGTTTTTCGAAACCGCTCGTTGTTGTCCAATAGACGGTCCAAGACAAAATCTATCAAAACAAATAGAGTATATAATTTGTGCTGCGGGGGAGGGTTAAAGGTCGGGTGTTGTGGCAGCGGATTCTGGTTGGCGCGCTCAGCGAGAAGATCATTCCAAGCTCTTGGAGAAAAAGTGAAAAAGAGAAAGAGAGTGAGAATGAGAGAGAGAGGGGGAGAGAAAGGGACAGACAGACAGACAGACAGACAGACAGACAGACAGACAGACAGACAGACAGACAGACAGACAGACAGACAGACAGACAGGCAGACAGACAGGCAGACAGACAGACAGACAGACAGACAGACAGGCAGGCAGGCAGGCAGACAGACAGACAGACACAAACAGAGAGACAGACAGTGAGGCAGACAGACAGGCAGACAGATAGTCAGACAGACAGGCAGACAGATAGTCAGACAGACAGACAGGCAGACAGATAGTCAGACAGACAGACAGATAGTCAGTCAGACAGACAGACAGATAGTCAGTCAGACAGACAGACAGACAGACAGACAGACAGACAGACAGACAGACAGGCAAACAGACAGACAGACACAAACAGAGAGACAGACAGTGAGGCAGACAGACAGGCAGACAGATAGTCAGACAGACAGGCAGACAGATAGTCAGACAGACAGACAGGCAGACAGATAGTCAGACAGACAGACAGATAGTCAGTCAGACAGACAGACAGATAGTCAGTCAGACAGACAGACAGACAGACAGACAGACAGACAGACAGACAGACAGACAGACAGACAGACAGACAGACAGACAGAAAGAACTCTCTTGGCTCCATCCCTGTCCCTCTATAGGCACATGCGACCCAGATGCACAGTTCTGGGTCTGAACGAGCGTGATCCAAGTCCTGGCTCGCTCTTCCAGACGCCACCCTCGGATCGCTTACACGCTTGGATGGTCTCTCTCAGGACCCTGGAAAAACGCGCCTCATCCACAGTTCTCCTCTCTCTTTTCTTTGTTTCCACCAGAGAGAGATGTGGCCCCAACATTCTAATGAATACCAACTGAAAACATGGCTGACGAAGCAGAGGCCGGTCGGCTTCAAACGACAGTGTTCAGCCCTCGCCTCTCCGTGTTCCCGCTCCATATGGAAGCCATCACTGCTCCTCCTGTCTCTGCGTGAGCAGGATCGTTACTTCTAGTTTTTTGGGGGGGATGAGGTGTGGCGAGGACCAAAAACGTTCATCATTTATATCGGAGGAAGTCAGACGCGCTGACCTAGCATCGCTCTGTTTCCGTTTCTTCTAGATGCCTTCGGTATTAGAACGGTTTAGAACGATAGGTATTCTGAATGAACGCCTGTTTCGAATGGGAGAAGGCGCACGTTGTGCAGAAGCTCATGTATACACAGCTGGAGGCCGCTATTAAACCCTGTCAATTAGTCGATTTTGCTCTCTATACTTGGGTAGTGTTACCTACCCAGCAGTCTGGATGGGCACACAGGTGTCACTCCAATTCAAAACGCCATACGGAAGCACTCAGCTAGTTAATTAGCATGGTCTTGATTGACAAAGCCACACTGATGAGATGGGTAAAACACGATATGAATGTTTGTTAGCGTTGATGCAACATTTCGGAGTTACGCGTGCGTCAACGGGGATAACGCTCGCCCTCTCTCTCCTGCTGAGCGAATTCCTGACAAAGAGCCGGTTGTGATGACCTGTAAAACATCTTGGGTTTCACTGGTTCCACTTACCTCCAATTGCCTGTGCCACGAAATGACCCGGGTTTCAGAACTAGACGGCCCCTTCGTCGAGGAGACCCCCGCCCCCGCCCCCGCGCCTCAATTGGTGACCGGAGAAAAGGAACGCAGTGACCGACCTGCGCCTCTCCAAATCACCTCTGCCATTACCACAAATACTAGCCTCTGCTTATTCAGTAACCCTAGACTCCTCCGTCCAGAAAACAGCGTGTTTTATAAAGGACTGAAAGTGAGTAACAGAGGAGAACACGGAGGTGGTAGTGAGGTCAAAAGTGTTGAGGTACTTTGGGATACTTTGGGAGCTTTTTGTAATTCCTTTTTTTGACTTCCTGGTCAACGTTTTGCGATGATCACCGGTAGTGCGGTACGTTGTACGTCGGTGACACGTTTGTGTGTCTGTGGAGGTGGTTTTGTGACGAGACAGCCCTGCTTGAGGGCGGTACGCTCAAAATATTGCCCGTGGATCACAAACACTTGGACCGACCGCGATCCATTGTGTATCGGCTTTCAAGTTGAATTGGTAAATCGTTGGCCGGTTAAATCACTCACGGGGTGAAATACAGACGTGAATAACGTCTGGAAATGCACCCTGTAAACTTGAGGAATCGCTCCGCTCCACAGATCAGTATGGGGCCTGCTGATCAATTTCCTGATTCCCCCCTTTCAAAATAAACACACTAGTCTCAGCGGAGTCAGTACTCTAGGCATGGGGTGAGGGAGGGAGGGAGGGAGGGGGGGGGGGTGCTCTGGTTCACGGACGTCTCCACCTGGTGGGGCGGTGGAGGGCCAGAGAGGAGCCCCCTCGGCACACAAAGCTGCCCTTGTGTGAGATAAGCACTGGGCACCAGGAGGGCCCTACGGCACTATTTTCACAATCAGAGGCAGTTTGTTTTCTTTAGGCCTCAATGCCTGGGCCTGTCAGCCGAGCGGCGTGCTGGCAGCGTCGGAGGTTGCGCTGGGGCAGGGCTGGCGGGGGGAAGAGAGGGTCTCATCCAGGGTGGCCCAGGAGATTAGGGGGTCCCCGACGGTGGGCTCCTCTTTTGGGGTATTTATTTCCCTAACTGAACCCTCCTAGCCTCCGAGCTTCCAGTGTGGAGTCTGGGGGATTTCGGCCCCTACAGGCTGGGTATAAGGCTGGGTATAAGGCTGGGTATAACCTGTTATGTTATTTTATGTTATTTTTATTTATAATGCGCCCCCCCAACCAACTGGTACATCAGCCCGGGGCGCAGCCCAGGTAGAGAAACAAACAAACAAGAACAGAGGCACACAAAATAATCTAGAATCTACATTTAAGACACACGAAAAGGACATAAATTAGAAATCATCTGTGGTAAAGAAGTGAGTTTTAAGATGTGCTCTAAAAGAGTCCAGGGTGGTGGTGGACTTGATGCTCCAGACCTGTGCCTGTCTGACGAGCTGAGAAACTCGCTCCTAAGGGCTGGACTATATTACTCTCTTTACGTCCATTCTAGACTGTTCTACAGCGCTGGTGTGTAACGCAGTCCTGGTGTGTAACGCAGCGCTGGAGTGTAACACAGTCCTGGTGTGTAACGTACACAGATGGACACACAGACACACAGATGGACACACGAATGGACACACAGATGGACACACGGATGGAAACACGGATGGACACATGGATGGACACACAGATGGACACACGGATGGACACACAGATGGACACACTGATGGACACATGGATGGACACACAGATGGACACACAGACACACAGATGGACACACGGATGGACACACAGATGGACACACAGATGGACACACAGATGGACACACGGATGGACATACGGATGGACACACAGATGGACAGACAGATGGACATGCGTCATGTATAGAAGCGACTGCACTGCTTAAAATAATACAACAATGAACAGCTCTGTATATTAAAACCATAGAAGAAGTCATAACGTTCTTATCAGTGTCTCTCTAAGTGTCCATATTCACTTCCTAAACGTTTTTGTTAACATTTCTGTTTTGGCACGACCATTGTGCTGGAACACTATGAGCTTTTATTGCATACAAAACACAGTGTAAAATACTCAATGTTAAAAGAATGTTTTCTTGGTAAGGATTATTCAGAAAATTATACTAAAATATAATTAGAAGCAGTTGCTTCACTGCTTAGGAGACAACAAAGCCTTAAATCTCATCTTTACTGCATAGTTGTAAATTGTTTTTTTCCGGAATGATCTCAAGCATAATGCACACTTGTATCACAAACAAACACGCACGCATGCACACACACACGCACACACGCACACACGCGCACACACACACACACACGCCCACACGCACACACACACACACACACACACACACACACACACAGGAAAGGGTCGCTCTTAGTATTTTGAGCACATTTTCCAAATTCAACCTCATTATTTCATCAATTGGCAGAGGACATGGCACTTTCAAACCTCTGTGTGCAGATTATTTAAAAGTGTTTTTTTCTCCAGCAAGTTTTTATTATTTTTCTGTCCGTTGCTCCGTGTGTCTTGGCCCAGTAGAGCGCTCTGGCCGCCAGGGCTGCTCTCTGCCTGCTCCCTGAAGACCCTGACTCCACAGAAACAGGAAATGGTAATAGTATTGCACTGCTTTTCCTGCTCTCCTATCTCTAGTCCTCTCTGAATGAACAAAAACACACCGAAAGTGCAATTATATACATACGTGTGGAAAAACGGGCCTAGAGTCAAAGCCAAGGAGTACATTACTTTTTATACTTTCTTAAACTCGGCGCGGCGAGAAATATGTGCATAGAGGGTGTATTGTTAATTAGTCACAGACTGTTGGCTGATTGCTTTATGAAAATACATGATTGGGCTAGCTGTTGGTGACATCTCCGGTTTGTTTGCAGAAGACTGCAAAAATGTTTGCAAGAGATGGCACAATTTCCATAATTGCGACCAATTTTCATGCAGCTCTTGGCGTGGTTGGAGAACATTCCGGGGGCTGCTCCAGAGCACCTTCTGACTGCTCTGTGTAGGGTCAGTGTTGTGTCTGGCTGCAATGCACTCTGGGTAGGCCCTTCTCAGCCCCTCCCAGTGTTTATGAGTCACCTCATAGCCCTGCGGTGGGCACGCCTGCGGTGGAACCACCCTTCTGCTCCATATAGCGCGGTATTGCCAGGATCTGCTAACTAGGCCCTGCGGATACTGCCAGATTTTCATTGTTAATCGGGGAGCAAAACCACAATTGAGTCAAAAGAGATAGGCTCTACGCTGACTTCATAGCATTTTGTGGTCCACTTTTCCCTTTGGCTTTTTTTTTCCTTCTTTTGAGTTCTTTCCCCTCTCTGTCTCTCTGTCTTGCCTTTCATCTTAATTTGAAAAGCAGCTGGATCCTCCATCTTACCCCTCGCTCTCTCGTTTGTCTTTGTTCTAACACCAGTGTTTTATCAGTTGAGTTTTCCATTATTAAATAGATTTTCTGTGACTGGCTTAATGCATTCAAGAGCTCTATAAGTGCACAGTTAAAGAGAGTCGTGTGGTACATCCCAAGACGCTTTGAAATAAGAATGTGTTCTGCTTACACAGCTGACCAGTCCAAAGACGTCATATGGAATGTATCTAGCGCAGCGTATAGGCATAATAGAATACTTCATGCTAAGTACATGTGTGCGTACGGCGGATGTCATCCGCACGTATCTGCGTTCGTTTGGTGTGTCCCTCGCGCGCGCCTCCCTAAGCCTTGAGCTGACGCATTGTGTACGCAAGGTGCAATACCGACAGAAGTCGTGGGGGGGCGCTATACCAAAGACCCAATGAAGTTCTACGAGATGGAAACAGGAAACAGAGAAGATAGCAAGCGGATTTGTAATGATTCTGGGCCATATATGGGCCGGAACTAAGCCACAAGGGCCAGATCTGGCCTGTATATGGCCCAGATCCGCTTGCTATCTGGGTTACACAATGGCGGTGAATTTCAAGGAGAAGCTATGCGAGCTAGTACGCAATTACGCACATCTGTAGGATGCGACGTCGCCACCGCACCGTGACTAGACGAGAAATTGGCACGTTTTGAGCCTGAGCGAGCAAGAATTCAGTCAGTTTAGTTGTCGCTGACCTGCCTCCTAGTGGATATGCAGTATATGTAGCTTCTAAGCCTCCATTTACACATAAACTATACAGTGGAGTATGTGAATAATGCCACTTGCATAGCGTTCGGGTACATACTGTACGGAACTGGAGGATATTGAGAGTATTATGGTTCTAGAGGATTGTGAGTGGATTGAGCACCCACCCTCACTGCCTAGCACTCTTTAATACAGGCTGCCATGATCCAGCAGTTCACCCCTGTAGAGTCCACAGATGTGAACGAGTCAGGCCAAGAGAACCAGACCTCCGTGCCAGAATACAACCATTAAAACGGGCCTGTTATAAGTAACCATGAAACCCAAATGGCTGTTTTCCTATCCCGGAGCTGTGGGATCTGCCCCATCTAGCATGCAGCCCAGAGCGGAGCGCGGCGCTCTGCTAAGGCTTAGAGCGACACCGCGATACCGCCGAGGGCCGCTAGCCACGCTGGGGAGTTAGCGCCAGATAGCAGGTACACGCCGTGTCATCCCGACCGCCTTCCACGAAGTCGAACAAGGGGTTAAAAGTGTGTTTGGGATCCAGCGTTCGTACGTGTACTGTAGTAGCATACTTACCCCTCAGGCCCCTTGGGCTAGGGTATCAGGGTACCATCTCAAGTTTCTTCAAAACACACCTCACGTCGGGACAGACTGAAATCCTTTACGGACATTCCAGAACACAACGGTGCAGACAGAGTTCTGGAGAGGCTGCCAAGCTGGTTCCAGACGCCGCTTCCAGAACTCCTGGCCCGGGCAGAGGCAGAGGCCGACCCCTCTCTCTGTTCTCTCTCCCCCCGAGCAGGACTGCTTTGTCTCTCTCTCCCTGTCCCCTCGCCGTCTCTCTGGAAATGTCTCTCTGGAGAGGTAACTGGCAGAGCCGGGACACATTCTCTTCTGGTTTTTGTTGTTGTTTTGTTTTGAAAGTTTCCCCCCTCGAGTTCTTCTTCTCGTTATTGCGCGGGTTTCGGATTGGAACGTGGCCCGGCTCCAGAAGTTTGTGTTCAAAATCATAACCCTGTGGGTGATTTCATCTAAAATGGGGGCGGTAGGTGATTTGTCATCTACAGTACGACAGAGTTAAACTCTTTCATTAGTGCACAGAGAGTTAAAACCAGATGCTCAACTGTCCATCGGATGGGAAGGTTGATCGTCAGGCAGAAAGCGTTCATATAGAGGGGAGGCAGAGAGCTGTCAGAATCGGTTTTTAGTCCCTCACACATGGAGGAACCGTGAGGAGGATGTTTGACTGGGCTCACTTGATGGTTAATGAGACGTTTATCTCAGGAAACCGTCATGACAAGAGAGGAAAGGAGTACGGTAAACAAGCCTGTGATAGCGTTTAGGATACAGTGAGAAGTGTAGACAGCTACAGAACATGGGAGAGTGTGAGGGAGGGAGGGAGGAGGCGGGGGAGGGGGGAGGGGGCGGGGGAGGGGAGGTCGGAGAGGGGCGGGGGGGTGAGGGGGGGTCTGGATGCTTTGGCTTTGTAGAACAGCCCTGTGCCCCCATTGCGGGGCTGGGAGGTGTACTGAGGCCTTGATTGAGCATGCTGTTTTAGTAACGTGAACTTTACCTTTGGTCTCTCTCTGCTTCTCTCTCTCTCTCTCTCTTTGCCCCTCTCTCCACCTCTCTCTCACCCCCCCCCCCCCCCCCTTCACACACACACACACACACACACACACACACACACACACACACACAGTCGCTGTGCGGCTGGGTGCTCGTTGTAATGTGACCTGGAGGGGCGCCAGAGAGCCCCAGAAACACTCTGTGGCCTGAGGCCTGCCGACACCTCTCCCCAGACCCGCTGACATGTTTATTTATAACGCTCCTCCGAGTCTACCCCCCCCCCCACCCCCACACCCCCCTCCCCCCATCGTCTGCTGACCATGCCAATCCAAACACACCAGGCCTCTCCAAACCGCTACGGAGCATGATTCCAGAAAGAAGAGAACCTTTTTCCCCCATTTTCCCCCTCTCGTGTCCAAACTGTTCCCTCCCTCCCTCTCTTCCACCCCCCCCCTCTCCTACTGCCCCCCCCCCCCACCCCCCTCTCCTCTGTCTCGTTGTGTCTTCCAGAGAGAGCAGGGGGAGGAATGATGGAGGAAGGGTGGGGAGAGGGCAGGGATGGGTGGAAGACCTGGGCTGGAGGGGCCGGGGTCGGGGGTGAGGGGATGGGGGGGGGGGGGGGGTGAGGGGCTGGGGTCGGGGGTGAGGGGCTGGGGGGGGGGGGGGGTTAGGGGCTGGGGTCGGGGGTGAGGGGCTGGGGGGGGTTTGGGGGGGGGGGGGGGAAGAGTTATTCCATCCAGCCCGGTCTGTAAAATTAGTGTCAGAACAGAACAGCAGGCATGTGGAGACTTAAGGGATGCATGTGGAACACACTGACGACTAGCTGTGTATTTTTCTGTGGGTTCAGGGAAACTTGACACCCAGCGATCCTGGTTCCCTGTACACACACACACACACACACATACACACACACGCACGCACGCACACACACGCACGCACACACACACACAGACACACACACACGCACACAGACACGCACCCACCCACACGCACGCACACACACACACACACACACACACACACACGCACACACACACACACACACACACACACACACACACACACACTTTCCGCAGCCCATGAGAAGTAGGGAGACATTTCCCTAAAACCGTAATCTATGATATTGCTTTACATTGCAAGCACTGTAACCCAATAACTACCCATTCAGCATCTATATGGCCATTTTAAAATGATCCAGAACTCAGTATGTGTTCAGTAATAACACACGGATATCTCAGAGTTACA
>NW_028176170.1:50000-54688 GCF_949987555.1 Borostomias antarcticus
GAGTAACCGAGTGCGGGTCGCGAGGGGTCAACACAACCTTGGATTCATTGCCTCTCCCCCCCACCTCCCCACTCGCACGCCCCCCCCCCCCCCCCCCCCCCCCCCATGCGTTTCTCATACAGACGTCTAACCTAAGCCCCCCCACTCACCTGGATCGGATTCAAGACCGCTCTGTTTAAACCTAGCTGGACCCGAACCCCCCCTCACTCTCCCCTCCGTGGTATTGAGTGGGAAAATGAGGACTTGCTGCCAAGAGGGAGAAACAGTTCCCCTCTCATGTGAACACAGTGTACTTCTGTGTGTTCTCTTTTTATATCATACCCCTAGGCCCTATGTTCCTGATCTATCTATCTATCTATCTATCTATCTATCTATCTATCTATCTATCTATCTATCTATCTATCTATCTATCTATCTATCTATCTATCTATCTGTCTGTCTGTCTGTCTGTCTGTCTGTCTGTCTGTCTGTCTGTCTGTCTGCCTGTCTGTCTGCCTGCCTGCCTGCCTCCCTGTCTTCCTGTCTGTCGGCCTGTCTGCCTGTCTGTCTGTCTGTCTGTCTGGCTGTCTGGCTGTCTGGCTGTCTGTCTGCGTCCTGTATTGTCATATCTTTCAGGAGCAGAATGACTTTTCTAGAAGCATCTATTTGCATGCGGGAGTATATGCTGAGATGCTAATGCAATCAAGTGTTCAGTCTCCACAAAAACAACAACAAGGACGAAATCTGGCTTCAGAGAAATGTTTCTCATTTACAAAAAAAAACAAAAAAACAGTCATCAGAATGCCATGGAAACAGGTGCCCCCGCAGCAGCCAAATGCACCTTAGTACCGTTATATCCCCCCAAAGGTTATATTTCCCAAAAGAGAAATCTTCTTTTTACATAATTCACAACCACGAACTTATGAATAAATGGAAATCGTACTCTCGTTGGAGCACGACTTTTCAAAATGCTGGAATGTATATGAAGACATTTAGAAAGTGGAAAAACAGACATGTACAGACACATGCGTTGAATACTATGTTTTAAACCCAAACATGCAAACACACACACTCACACACACACACACTGAGGGAACAGCGAGTAATGTCGCCCGGTGACCCCACGGTCCTGAGCTCTTATGTATTTCCTCGGGACTCGGAGAAGTGGGAGGGGCTCCCCAATAATTATCCTCTAGCCCCGCCCTAGACCTCCTACACTCACCCAGAAGCACCTGGACCCGGGACCCTGTCCCGCATGCGGGGGCCGGGCAGCGGGGAGGCCCCCAGGGCTCGGGGGTCCCAGCTGTGTAAATGTTTTCAGTTGCTGTGCGACTGGAGCAGGGTCCTTCTTTTTTGATCAGGCGCCAAGACAAGCCCGGCCTCCGTTGTTCTTGGCAGCTGCCGGGGGGACCAAAGAATGTCAGCATGGCTTTAAAAATATGACGGTTTGTAATTTGGACCACAGAGTGAAAACTGAGTCGCTGGTACAGTTTGTGATCATCTAATTACACCCCCCCCTCCTCCCTCCCCCCGCCAACCCCCCCGAACCCCATCCCCACCCCCCCCCCCGAATCTACCCTCTCCTTTTATCCCTACCCAGGAACAAAGCTGCAAAGCTACCTTGTCCCCCGGGGGATTCTTTTGGGGTAGGCGTAATGGCTTTGTGCCTCGCTCTATTTCTTCCCCCCCCCCCCCCCCTACGCCTGCCCCCCCCCCTACGCCTGGCCCCCGCGCTAACCTGAGTCACCGGGGGGACTAATTGCTTTTTAATATTCAGTGTTTGGTCTCAGCGCTGTGCTCAGGTGGAGGGAGGCAGGAAGGAGGGCCGGTTCTGGTTCTGGTTCTGGTACTGTACCTCCAGCAGGGTAGAACGCCGTCGCCTGTGGGGGGAGTCGGCACCTGTTATCGGGCCGACGCGGCGCCGTCTGGGTGGGAACGGTTATACCTGGTTTCACACGGTCCAATCTGCAACACATCCCGCTGTGAACAGGCTATATACCGTTATTTGTCCATATTAATATAAAATATGTGCAACGCGTATGTTTGCGTGTATATACATTATGCGCTCAGGGCTCGGGGCAATTTGCATGTTTGCCAGTCTGTGCGTGGCAGCGTCGGTGTTGCACCCACACCGGTTCATACCACGCTGCATGCAAATCCCTAAGCTCAAGGCTCAAGCACAGAGATGTGTCAAATATTTCACAAACGAATGAGTTTTTAATCCGGGGCTCAGGGGAACTGAACATCATGATAAGTTTTATTTTCCGTTTTTTTTTTTTTTTTTTCTCATTTGCATAGTTTTCTCTGGGGTGCGCGTGTGCAGATTTCTCCGGCTTTGTTCAGGAACCCCGCGGAGATCTGAAGTGGAGGCGCCGGATCCGGAGAGAGAGAGAGGGGGTCTCGGTCTGAGGGTGCAGCCGGGAAGGCTGGTCATCGCCGGGAACGCCGGGAATGCCGGGAACGCCAGTCCCATTGTGTCTCGCTCTGTTCATCCACTCCGGGCTCTTAATTGGGCTTAATTGAAAGCTTAAACGCAAGATTTGTTTTCTCTTTCTCCCTAATTAAGCCGTTGTTTGCTCGTCGGCCGATAAACCGTTGCGTGGACCTGGTGCTGATCACCCAGCGTCTGAAACGCGTGCTGTTAGGGTGGCTACTGGATTACCCATGTCAGAGAACATCTGAAAATCCCCCTCAGTAGCAAAGAAGTCTCTCATTAAGGCTTACAACACAAATGCTCACAATTGTTTTTTGTTTTTTTTTGGTTTTTTTTGCCCGCCATCCACCCCCCCTCTTCGGAGGACAACTTTATTTATAATTGTATTAATATTATAAAGGGAAGGAGGGGGAATGGGGGGTGGGGTGTGTGGTGGGGGGGGGGGGGGAGAGGAGGGACAGACAAAGACAAGACACACCACAGACAAACCAACGGACAGACAGACAGACAGACAGACAGACAGACAAAGTCAGACGCAGACAAGCGACAAGACGGACAGTCAAACAAACAAAATGAAGGAAAATAATAATAAAATAAACAACAACAACAGCAAATAAACCAAAGAGCAGCATTGACAATAACAACAAGAAATGCTCACAGGTTTATTAGAAGGGCTGGAAAATATTTTCAACCCCCCCAAAAAAGGGAGAATCGTTTAATTAGACCTACTGTTAATTAGACCTACTCTTAATTAGACCTACTGTTAATTAGACCTACTGTTAATTAGACCTACTGTTAATTAGACCTACTGTTTGTCTCTCAAGCTTATTTGAAGGTTTGATGTAGGACCGTCGTTTAATAATATCGCTCATTCATAAGTTCTGTGCCGTCGGTGGTGACCACCACAATGGCTCTCTGACAAACCACAGACTGGCCCCTGGCCCCAGCGCGAAGTGGCAGCGAGCTCTCAAGGGCACCATGAGTGAGGCAGTGTGTGTGTGTGTGTGTGTGTTTCTGTCTGAGTCTGTCTGTGTCTGTGTGTGTGTAGGAGGGAAGGGGGTGTGGGGGGGGGTCTGTCTCTGGCTGTAAAACCCCCTCCACACGATCGTTACCAACCTCCACCAACAACAACGCCAACCTCAGCCAACAAAACTCACACTGTCCTCACGACGCTATTTAAAGCTCTGATGTCATGCGCCTCGTTCAGCCTCTGAGGTTAAGAGGAGAGAGTGGAGGGGGTGGTGAGGCGAGAGGGGGGGGGGGGGGGGTCTCCAGTTACAGATTCAGTAAACAAATTAAGTCAGACTTTATTTTGAGTGGCCGACTATACTGAGTATGCCCGGGCGTCTCGTCCTAGGATCCAGCCGAGGGACCTTCACATGGGTGCGCTGTCCTTCCCAGTCCTTAATGAGACAATGGAAACATGCCCAAGTGAGCAGGAACCAAACAACAACCTGGAAATACCGCCTTAATAAGATAATATGAGGTGCAAATGAGCGATTTTTAGAACTAGTTGACTTCCTTGGGCATGTAGTGCAAAACAAATTTAAATGGTGAGTTATTGTGTGTGCGTACACGTATAAGGTGTGTGTGGGGAAAATAGTTTCTGTGTGAGTGTGTGTCTGGGTGTGTGTGTGTTTGTGTGACTTTGTGTGTGTGTGTCTGTGCATGTGCATGTGCGTGTGTGTGTATCTGCGTATGTGCGTGTGTGTGTGCGTGTGTGTGTGTGCGTGTGTGTGTGTGCGTGCGTGTGTGTGTGTGTGTGTGTGCGTGTGTGTGTGTGTGCATGTGTGTGTGCGTGCGTGCGTGCGTGCGTGCGTGTGTGTGTGTGTGTGTGTGTGTGTGCGTGTGTGTGTGTGTGTGTGTGTGTAAACGAATGCCTCTGCAAACCTGGCAGAGCGGAGGCTGCCACAGACATCAGCTCCTCATTTGCATATTCACGGCTCAATTTGCACTTGGCTATGCAAATGTATGCAAACATCATTTCAGAACATTTCCAAAATAGCAACCAGCATTCAAAATGACGCTGTGTCGCTTAATATACAGCCACACAGTAAAAAAAGAAAGAAATAAATAAGCAGAAAGAAATTAATAAGGGAAATGGAACGGGCATAATGGTTAGTGGCATATCTGATTTAAAAGTGAGAACAGTTTTTAGTTCCTCGGTCGTCACCGTAGGATGGTAGCGAAGGTAAAGTTCGATGCCAGAGTTGCTCTAGGCTCAAGTGGATAGCTCCGGTCTCAATGTTACCCAGATAGCAAGCGGATCTGGGCC
>NW_028176169.1:0-5000 GCF_949987555.1 Borostomias antarcticus
CGCACACACACACGCGCGCACACACACACACGCACACACACACACACACACACACACACACACACACACTAGTTCAGTAGGGTTAGTGTTAGATGGTGAAGCTTGTGTTCAGGGTGTTAGGTAGTGTTAGTGTTAGTGTTGGTGTTGGTGTTGGTGTTGGTTTTGGTGTTAGGTAGTGTTAGTGTTAGTGTTGGTGTTGGTGTTGGTGTTGGTGTTAGGTAGTGTTGGTGTTGGTGTTGGTGTTGGTGGTGATCTAACGGTCCTCTCTCTCTCTCTCTCTCTCTCTCTCAGGATAGTGGTGTTCAGGGTGTTAGGTAGTGTTGGTGTTAGTGTTAGTGTTGGTGTTAGTGTTAGGTAGTGTTGGTGGTGATCTAACGGTCCTCTCTCTCTCTCTCTCTCAGGATAGTGATGTTCAGGGTGTTAGTGTTAGGTAGTGTTGGTGTTAGTGTTAGGTAGTGTTAGTGTTAGGTAGTGTTGGTGGTGATCTAACGGTCCTCTCTCTCTCTCTCTCCTACAGGATAGTGATCTACTTCCACACACAGGTGGTTGACGGCCAGAGGAAGATCATCAGCCTCCTGCAGGAGCAGATAGAGAACGTACGACTCAATAAACACCTACTCTACTACACTACACTACACTAGTACACTACACTAGTACACTACACTAGAACTAACCCTAACCCTGCAGGAGCAGATAGAGAACGTACGACTCAATAAAGACCTACTCTACTCTACTACACTACACTAGTACACTACACTAGTACACTACACTAGTACACTACACTAGTACTCTACTCTACTACACTACTCTACTACACTACACTAGTACTCTACACTAGTACTCTACTCTAGTACACTACACTAGTACACTACACTAGTACTCTACTACACTACACTAGTACACTACACTAGTACACTACACTAGTACTCTACTACACTACACTACACTACACTAGTACACTACACTACACTAGAACTCTACTACACTACACTAGTACTCTACTCTACTACACTACACTAGTACTCTACTACACTACACTACACTAGTACTCTACTACACTACACTAGTACACTACACTAGTACACTACAATAGAACTAACCCTAACCCTGCAGGAGCAGATAGAGAACGTACGACTCAATAAAGACCTACTCTACTCTAGTACACTACTACACTACACTAGTACTCTACTACACTACACTAGTACTCTACTACACTACACTAGTACTCTACTACACTACACTAGTACTCTACTCTACTACACTAGTACTCTACTACACTACACTACACTAGTACTCTACTACACTACACTAGTACTCTACTCTACTACACTAGTACTCTACTCTACTACACTAGTACTCTACTCTACTACACTACACTAGTACTCTACTACACTAGTACTCTACTCTACTACACTACACTAGTACTCAACTCTACTACACTAGTACTCTACTACACTACACTAGTACTCTACTCTACTACACTACACTAGTAATCTACTCTACTACACTACACTAGTACTCTACTCTACTACACTAGTACTCTACTCTACTACACTAGTACTCTACCACACTACACTAGTACTCTACTCTACTACACTACACTAGTACTCTACTACACTACACTACACTAGTACTCTACTACACTACACTAGTACACTACACTAGTACACTACAATAGAACTAACCCTACACTAGTACTCAACTCTACTACACTAGTACTCTACTACACTACACTACACTAGTACTCTACTACACTACACTAGTACACTACACTAGTACACTACAATAGAACTAACCCTACACTAGTACTCTACTCTACTACACTACACTAGTAATCTACTCTACTACACTACACTAGTACTCTACTCTACTACACTAGTACTCTACTCTACTACACTACACTAGTACTCTACTCTACTACACTAGTACTCTACTCTACTACACTACACTAGTACTCTACTCTACTACACTAGTACTCTACTACACTACACTAGTACTCTACTCTACTACACTACACTAGTACTCTACTACACTACACTAGTACTCTACTACACTACACTAGTACACTACACTAGTACACTACAATAGAACTAACCCTAACCCTGCAGGAGCAGATAGAGAACGTACGACTCAATAAAGACCTACTCTACTCTAGTACACTACTACACTACACTAGTACTCTACTACACTACACTAGTACTCTACTACACTACACTAGTACTCTACTCTACTACACTAGTACTCTACTACACTACACTAGTACACTACACTAGTACACTACACTACACTAGTACTCTACTACACTACACTACACTACACTAGTACACTACACTACACTAGAACTCTACTACACTACACTAGTACTCTACTACACTACACTACACTAGTACACTACACTACACTAGTACTCTACTACACTACACTAGTACTCTACTCTACTACACTACACTAGTACTCTACTACACTACACTACACTAGTACTCTACTACACTACACTAGTACTCTACTACACTACACTAGTACACTACACTAGTACACTACAATAGAACTAACCCTAACCCTGCAGGAGCAGATAGAGAACGTACGACTCAATAAAGACCTACTCTACTCTAGTACACTACTACACTACACTAGTACTCTACTCTACTACACTAGTACTCTACTCTACTACACTACACTAGTACTCTACTCTACTACACTAGTACTCTACTCTACTACACTACACTAGTACTCTACTACACTAGTACTCTACTCTACTACACTACACTAGTACTCAACTCTACTACACTAGTACTCTACTACACTACACTAGTACTCTACTACACTACACTAGTACTCTACTCTACTACACTACACTAGTACTCTACTCTACTACACTAGTACTCTACTCTACTACACTACACTAGTACTCTACTCTACTACACTAGTACTCTACTCTACTACACTACACTAGTACTCTACTACACTAGTACTCTACTCTACTACACTACACTAGTACTCAACTCTACTACACTAGTACTCTACTACACTACACTAGTACTCTACTCTACTCTACTACACTAGTACTCTACTCTACTACACTAGTACTCTACTACACTACACTAGTACTCTACTCTACTACACTAGTACTCTACTCTACTACACTACACTAGTACTCTACTCTACTACACTAGTACTCTACTCTACTACACTACACTAGTACTCTACTACACTACACTAGTACTCTACTCTACTACACTACACTAGTACTCAACTCTACTACACTAGTACTCTACTCTACTACACTAGTACTCTACTACACTACACTAGTACTCTACTCTACTACACTAGTACTCTACTCTACTACACTACACTAGTACTCTACTACACTACACTAGTACTCTACTCTACTACACTAGTACTCTACTCTACTACACTAGTACTCTACTACACTACACTAGTACTCTACTCTACTACACTACACTAGTACTCTACTACACTACACTAGTACTCTACTACACTACACTAGTACTCTACTACACTACACTAGTACACTACACTAGTACTCTACACTACAATAGAACTAACCCTAACCCTGCAGGAGCAGATAGAGAACGTACGACTCAATAAAGACCTCTACTCTACTACACTAGTACTCTACTCTACTACACTACACTACACTACTACTCTACTACACTACACTCCTCTACTAGTCTACTTTACTACACTACACTACACTATAGTCTACTCTCCCCCATCTCACCCCTCTCTCTCTCATTGTCTCCCCTCTCTCCCTCTCTCTCCTTCTCTCTCTCTCCCTCTCTCTCTCTCCTTCTCTCTCTCTCTCCCTCTCTCTCTCTCCTTCTCTCTCTCTCTCTCCCTCTCTCATTGTCTCCCCTCTCTCCCTCTCTCTCCCTCTCTATCTCTCTCTCTGTCCTTCTCTCTCTCTCTCTCCTTCTCTCCCTCTCTCTCCTTCTCTCTCTCTGTGTCTCCAGGAAGGGGAGGATAAGAAGTTCCTGATCACGCGCCTGCAGGCCATCCACGAGAAGAAACGCCCCCTCTCCCCTCACAGGCTCACCAGCCAGGTGTGTGTGTGTGTGTGTGTGTGTGTGTGTGTACGTACTTGTGTGTGTATGTTTGATTCCCTCCATATTAAAAGTCTCCCTCTCTCTCCAGGAGTCCGACAGTTAGGATCTCAACCAGCAACCTCCCAGACAGATCCCCCCCTCCCGCAGAGAGTGGAACATTCTCTGAGCGTCCCGGAAAACAACCTTCCATGGAAAACCACCCCCAATACTAGGACGATAACCGGATATACCTCGGACTCCAGGCTAGCTCTTTGGGAATGTCTCATAATAACTGGAAAGCGAAATTTCCCAGGGATCCTTTCTCTCTTAACCGGGAATCTGGTCGTCCTCTGGGTCGGGGAAAACCACTAGTTCTAGGGATCTGTGTCTCATGGCCGAGCCGTACTCTACACAAGGACTCTCCAGACGTATTCTGGGTAGCCGGCTGTGTCGTTGGCCTGATGTACCTGTAGCATCGTTTGGAGGCTGTGCCGTTTTTAGACGGGTCGCGCTACTCCGACGCCACGTGTGAACTACCGCCACCACCGACCGCAAACCATTTTCTGTTGTGAATCGTCGACGTTGGGGTTTGGAGGCGGGGTTTGGGCAGAACCACTGGTTTGCCGGTCAGCTCGGTGAACTGAGACCAGTCCGTGAGAAGACAGTGGTACGGTGGGCAGGAGTGGACAAAAACCAAACAGGACTGGATGTGATTTTTTGGTTTGTTTTTATACCGTGGCTGTAGCTGGTCGAGTCATGTTGGGTCAGAGAATTCCTTTTAAAAGGTGTCATATACAGTAGGATGCTTACTGTGGAGCTATTTCATACTGTACAAACTAGTTTTCTGTTAACTCTCCATAACAGCACCTTCTACCAACTGTGAACAAATAAGCTTTAGTTTAATTTAACCTCCGATGCAAATACTGCAGAATTGTGTATGTTTTTATTTTTGTT
>NW_028176169.1:10000-13991 GCF_949987555.1 Borostomias antarcticus
AGAGAGGAGAGAGGAGAGAGAGAGAGAGAGGAGTGGGAGAGAGGAGAGAGAGAGAGGAGTGGGAGAGAGAGAGAGAGAGGAGAGATAGAGGAGTGGGAGAGAGAGAGAGAAAGAGAGAGAGAGGAGAGAGAGAGGTAGAGAGAGGAGAGAGAGGAAAGAAAGAGATGCATGCCAGAGGCAAGAGTGATGGAACGCAGTGAAAGAAACACACACGTGCACGTACACTCTCTCTCCCTCTCTCTCTCTCTCTCACACACACACACACACACACACACACACACACACACACACACACACACACACACACACACACACACACACACACACACACACACACACACACACACACACAGGTGGTAACCCTACCTGCTCCCGGCCAGCAGTAGAACCTTTCCGTGGTCCAGGCCTTTAGTCAGAAGCTCGTTCACCACCTCCGCAATGATCAGCGACCCCATGAACGCGTAGTCACCTACACACACACACACACACACACACACACAGCAACAAGCATAAAAAAAGAGCTAAAGCAACTCAACATGGGTACCTGTTGTGATTGACTGCTCATGATCGCTTACTTTGGTCTGTTTTAGCCGCTCCGCCGCCGCTCCAGACATCACTAGAGCAGTAGGGGATGAACCTGAGACAGAGAGAGGGTCTTATGAATACACAACACACACACACACAGTCTCACACACACACACACAGTCTCACGCGCACACACACACACAGTCTTACGCGGACACACACACACATATAGTCTCTCAAAAACAAAAGAGGGAGGGAGGGAGAGAGAGAGGGAGAGAGAGAGACAGAGAGAGGGAGAGAGGAGGAGAGAGACAGAGAGAGGGAGAGAGAGGAGGGGAGAGACAGAGAGAGGGAGAGAGAGGAGGAGAGAGACAGAGAGAGGGATAGAGACAGAGAGAGAGAGAGAGAGACAGAGAGGAGGAGAGACAGAGAGGAGGATAGAGACAGAGAGGAGGAGAGAGAGGGAGAGAGACACAGAGAGAGAGAGACAGAGAGAGGGAGAGAGACAGAGAGGAGGAGAGAGACAGAGAGACAGAGAAAGAGGGAGAGAGACAGAGAGGAGGAGATCAGGAAAGGTATAGGAGGTGTTCTTACACCATGTTGGCGTTCCACCAGTGGGGATTCTCCTCTGGTAGAGGAGACAGGATCCCTGTACCTGAATAGAGAGGGATGAGAACGGGATGAGAGAGAGGGATGAGAAAGGGATGAGAGAGAGGGATGAGAAAGGGATGAGAGAGAGGGATGAGAAAGGGAAGAGAGAGAGGGATGAGAAAGGGATGAGAGAGAGAGAATGACAGATGTGAGAACATCATTTCGCTGAATGAAAATACTTTTGATACCACTTAGAAAGAGTCTCTGTGTGTGTGTGTGTGTGTGTGTGTGTGTGTGTGTGTGTGTGTGTTGCTGGGAGGAAATGACTGGGTGTTTATTCCTCCCTGATCAGAACAGGAATAACAACCAGTTACGTGTGAGGGATCAACGAGAGCTCTGTCACTGTGGCTGTCCTGCCCACACACACACACACACACACACACACACAGCCACACACACACACACACACACATATATATATACACACACACACACACACACACACACAGACACACACACACACAGACACACACACACACACGCAGGCACGCACACACACACACAGCCACACACACACACACACACCCACACACACACCGTTACATTAATGAATGAACAAACAGGGGGGTTCCTGATGACTTGAGAGAGAGAGAGAGAGAGGGAGAGAGGTAGGGAGAGATAGAAGGAGAGGGAGGTAGAGAGAGAAGGAGAGAGAGAGAAGGAGAGAGAGAGAAGGAGAGAGAGAGGTAAATAGGGAGAGAGAGGAGAGAGAGAGAGAGGGATGTAGGGAGAGAGAGATAGAAGGAGAGGGGTTAGGGAGAGAGAAGGAGAGAGAGAGGGAGGTAGGGAGAGAGGGAGAGTGAGAGAGAAGGAGAGGGGGTAGGGAGAGAGAAGGAGAGGGAGGTAGAGAAAGAGGGAGAGAGAGAAGGAGAGGGGTAGGGAGAGAAAGGTAGGTAGGGAGAGAGAGAGGTAGGTAGGTAGGTAGAGAGGGAGGTAGGGAGAGAGGGAGATAGAAGGAGAGGGAGGTAGGGAGAGAGAGAGGTAGGGAGAGAGGGAGAGAGGTAGGTAGGTAGGTAGAGAGGGAGGTAGGGAGAGAGGGAGATAGAAGGAGAGGGAGGTAGGGAGAGAGAGAGGTAGGGAGAGAGGGAGAGAGAGATAGAAGGAGAGGGAGGTAGGGAGAGAGAGAGGTAGGTAGGTAGGGAGAGAGGGAGAGAGAGAGAGGTAGGGAAAGAGGGAGAGAGAGAGAGATAAAGAGAGTCTTAATGACTAAGGTAAACGGAGCTGAAGAGGAAACACAAACATTTGCTTGACCTCTGGTCTGCCCAGCGCTTTCCAGAGAACACAAGGGCACTGTGAGCTGTGGGATTCCAAAAAACACAGAGTCCGCAGTCCAAATGGGTACGTGTGTTTGTGTGTGCGTATGTGTGTGTGTATGTGTGTGTGAGGTCTGTGTGTGTGTGCATGCATGCATGTGTGTATAAGGTCTGTGTGTGTGTGTGTGAAACAGACAGTGTGTGTGTGTGTGTGTGTGTGTGTGTGTGTGTGTGTGTGTGCCTGTGTTTGTATCCAGACTCACCTGTTCTCATACTTGGCCACTTGGTGGAGCTCATGAGTCGTCTCATGGTCTCATAGCGGCCATCACAGGTCTGCTTGTTGAAGCAGTACCACCCACCTAACACACACACACACACACACACACACACACACACACACACACACACACGCAATGTGATTGATGCAGGCTTCCATGTTGCGATGATTATGACTAAGACGAGGAAACGTCTCTCACCTTCTAAGAAGACCAGCCACCTCTTGCTGCCTTTAGACTCTTTGAGGTAGTACCTACGACACAACACAGACGGGGTTAGAAAGTGTGTGTGTGTGAGAGAGAGAGAGAGAGGTAGATAAAGAGAGAGAGAGAGAGAGAGAGGGAATGGCAGATATACATCTGCTGTTATCCTTTTTAAGAGGGTGAAAATATTTCCGTTTTAGGGCATCAGATCCAACAGGAACGTGAAAACAAACCTATTTCACTTTATTACACTGAAAACAGCCATGTTGGCAGACGACATGCTTTCTCATGTCAACAACACACACACACACACACACACACACACGCTCACACACACTCTCTCTCACACACACACAACAAATGGGCGTGCACTGCATGTTTATTCGATTGATCTGACAGTGAGTATAACTACACACACACAAACACACACACACACACACACACACACACACACACTGTGGTGCGTGCCGCGGTCCATTCCAGAACACGTGCCCAGTCCTGAGGCTCGTGCGTTTGATCCTGAGTTGAAACATTTGGCGCAAACTTTTCATTTTCAGCGGGGGCTGATCTGGACGCCTATATCAAAGGACCCCGTGGCTATCATCGCTTATTGAATTAGTGTAATATACGTGTACTAAAAGGCCTCAGCTAAAGCTGGACTCCATCGCACGCACGCACGCACGCGCGCTTGCGCCATACACACATGGGTTTGAAGTCTCTCAAATGAGCGTAGATGATGATGTTCTTCGGGACATCACCTTCATACATAAATACATATATACACACACACACACACGCAGGCCCGTCTGTCCTGTCCACTCCTGTTCTGTCTCTGCGCCTGTGAAGCATACATCTCCATTAGGGACACATCAGACGTGCGTTTCCGCTTAGCGGTAAATAACCCTGTCTGTGTTCTGACGGCACAGCTGCTGGGGGGAGGGGGAGAGAGAGAGAGAGAGAGAGAGAGAGAGAGAGAGAGAGAGAGAGAGAGAGAGAGAGAGAGGGGAGAGAGAGAGAGGGAGGGAGAGAGGAGAGGGAGAGAGAGAGAGGATAAGGAAGTGTGAGTGGGGGAGAGAGGGGGGA
>NW_028176168.1:12500-17500 GCF_949987555.1 Borostomias antarcticus
AACCGTCATACTTTTTTTAAGTGAGTGTTTATCTATAGTACTTTAGAGGGGCTGAGTACTCCATGCAATATGGGCCCTTCAACTCTTGTGGGAGGAAATCCAAAAAGCAAGTCCTCCCCAAAGTTGAGGTCCCTCAAGCCCAAACGGAGCTGGGTAAAGCTGCTGCTTTTATTGTGACTTTTCTCAAAATATCTTCAAAATGGATGCTGTCTCTTTGGTTGAATTAAAACATTTTTAGACATTAATTGGGTGGGGGGGCCTTTACGTGTCTGTGCCCAGGGGCCCATCGTTTCCTAATCCGTCTATGCTGCGAAGGAGGGGTGGGATGTGTCGAGGAGGGATATCGGACTGAGAGGAGGGGAGACGGAGAGGCGGGGCAGAGGGGGTGCTTGGGAGATGCGGTCCTCCGGCCGTGTTTGTCAGGGGGAGATAAGACGTAGCGGGTTAGCTGGAGCAATAAAACTGATCCGTCGTGTCTTTGGCGAGACCACCGCAGCAGAATATTAGCAGCCGCGGCGAAATCCTAACTGCCATTGTCCCTTCATGACGTATGTGGTGATAACTGTTTTCATTGTCGTTGCTGTTGTTGTTGCTATTAGAGGGAAACACTTTGTCCCCTCAGCACTGTGTGATGGGGGGCAACAGAACAGTAAAGGGTCTTCAGAGAATTATAATGAAGTCTGTTCTGCCCGGTAACAAGCCGCTGACCATGCAGAAGATAATAGCAGTAGTATTAATATTAGGTAGGCTAGTACAGTACAGCAACACCATACAGATACAGTAGTTAACTTGGTGTGTCCTGTCCACATCACCATCCAGCGTCATCGGAGAGAACGCGGTGCGTTCTAGCCCTGGAGGGGCGGGGCCGGTGTGTCCATCCACCCAGCGATCACCTCAGACCACTCCTTCCACGAGGAGAAGCTCCGCCCACGTAGGAACTAGGGGCTGGGTTTAAAAAATCGATTCATCGATTCTGAATCAAATGATTGAGAATCGATTCACGATTCCCAAAATCGATCTTTTATTTAATGAATGAATGAATAAATGAAGGAATGAATAGTTCATTATGCCTTCCGCCTGGACCCTCTCCTCTTCCCTCTCTCCGCTCCATCATCCTTTCCCCCTCTCTCCCTCCCCCTCTCCCCCCCCTCCCCCTCTCTCCCTCTCCCTCCCCCTCTCCCCCTCCCCCCCCCCCCTCCCCTACTCTAATCATCATCATTCTTAACGATGCTTCACCCATCATCTTAATTGTTGACGATCGGCCACACCTCAGCGAGAAAAAAGAGAGAGAAAAAAGGCATTACAGTACAATGACCCACCTCTGGCAATAAAACGACAAGTAAAAGATGAGGCTAGTAAAAAGGGAGCTATAGATATCATCAGAGTACCGGCACACAGTGTTCCAAAACCCAGACTCTCTCTACCTGCTCTAAATTGCCCTATAAAACATCCCAGCCCGTCCACAGCCTGGGAGGGGAACACTACCCCCCCCCGTACCTCATTCTCTAATGAGGGCTTTACCCCCCACCCCCCCCTGCTGAGTTTCTCTGTGTGATGTAATTAATTTCATTAAATGTTCTAAATAGGCCACTTATTGGTCGTTGGCAATGGCTTTGTCTAGCTAGGCCTTTTTAATAATTAATCACCTCCGTACAGTACTGTAGTTACCCCCCCCAGGGGGGAGGGCTGTTTATCTCATTAAACTCACCGTTCAGCCCCAGATGTGTTGCCTACCGCACCTCTGGCCAACGCCGTTAAATGTCGCGTGTGGTTGAAAGTAGGCGAAGCCCAAACACACCACAGGCTTGTTAGTTATTCTACAACCACCTGCGTACGTGGGTGTGTACAGTGTGTGTGCGTGTGTGTGTGGTGTGTGTGTGTGTGTGTGTTCTTCACACCGCCCTATACAGGTACTGTACCTGTCAAACTCAGGGCCAGGCTGTTGTAAATCTTGTCTAATCATCTCACCGCCGGCCGAGCGATCTCCCAGTAGCTGGCTGAGTATATAGATCATAACGCCGGGAATGTTATGATCCAATCAGCACACTCTGCTGAGGCTGATGAAGCTGGCCCACGGGAGGCTACTTAGACCGGGCAGGGGAGAGAGAGAGAGACGGAAGAAGAGAGGGAGAGGAGGAGGGGGAGGAGAGGAGGGATGAGGCATAGGGGGAGGACAGTAGAGGAGGTAGGAGAGGAGGACGGGAGGAGAGGAGGAGGGATGAGGCATAGGGGGAGGACAGTAGAGGAGGGAGGAGAGGAGAGGAGGAGGAGAGGAGGAGGGATGAGGCATAGGGGGCGGACAGTAGAGGAGGGAGGAGAGGAGAGGAGGAGGAGAGGAGGGATGAGGCATAGGGGGAGGACAGGGAGGAGAGGAGGGGGGAGGAGAGGAGAGGAGGTATGAAGCAGGGGGAGCGGTGCAAAGGCGTTTCTCCCTGTCAGTGTGTGTCCATACAGGTGTCAATAGTGCCATAGCTCACAATGGGCCTCCTCTAACCCTCCTCTAACTCTCCTCTAACCCAGGCCCTGTTAGAACCCTCCTCTAACCCAGGCCCTGTTAGGCTCCTCCTCTAACCCTCCTCTAACCACGCCCTGTTAGGCTCCTCCTCTAGGCCCGGGCCCTCAGGACACTCTGCCCTCCCACACAAAGCTTCTATCCCACTAATCTTCCCTCTCAACCCGGGAGGCTCGGAGTGGCACGGCAGCCATCGCTGTTTATTTGTGTTCCTAAACAACTCCTCAGTAAGGCCAATCACAGCGCGGCGGCCATCCACAAACAATAAACCCATTTGGATAAACCCCAAATCCCTTAAGAACATCTCCGAAAAAGATGTCCATCACCCAGTTCCTGTGACACGGCGCATTAATGCAGCGGCACGCCAAAGTCGTCTTGTTGATTTCGGAGGCCGGGATGCCCTCCTCTGAAGTGAGCCGTAGTGCCATTCCTCTTCCCAGCGGCGGCCTGGCGCCGATAAGCCGGGTCCTGTGGCAATCTCCTTCATCGCCCTCAGAAAAACACTTCCTCGGCAAAGTCCAGCGGGAGAGGCGTTTGGGGATACGTGTGCTCCGAGCCGAGTGTTGTTGTGCGCCAAAACGACGAAGACATTTCGAGGAGGAAAAAACGCTTCCGAAAAAAAGATGGTCTGTCTATTAGTATTGTGTTGTCTTGTTTTTGAAGTAGAGAGATTAAAAAGGGGCTGTTTCATCCGCAGGCTTTGTCTGCAGCAAAGGACGGCCCTGAGAGACGAAAAGGCTTCGTCCGTATGTTTTGTCCCGTATAATCTGATACAGATGGCGGCCTTAACAGCGAGCATCGCATACGGGATCGATGTACGGACGCGTTGTATCTCCTCGATGAATTCCTGTTGTCTTCAAACGAAGCGTGTTACCGCCATGTAACCATCAAGAGGACGAGTGTGTGTGTGTGTGTGTGTGTGTGTGTGTGTGTGTGTGTGTGTGTGTGTGTGTGTGTGTGTGTGTGTGTGTGGACCTCATCAGAACCTTTTAAAGGGCGAGTTGTGTTCTGAAGGGAGAGACATGAGAGAGAGAGCAGAGGGGAGAACAGAGGGAGGTCTGATGGCGGCTTGATTAAGTAGATGAAGATGATGTTAGAACAGAGCAGAAGGGAAACAAACAAACACATTCACACACACCCACACACACACACACACACGCAGACACACACACACACACACACGTAGACAGCTTGGCGGACCGAAACACACACACATACTGTGCATACAAACTCTCTTGCTCTCTCTCTTTCTCTCTCTCTCTCCCCCTCTCTTTCTCCTTGTCTCTCTTTCTCCCTGTCTCTCTTTCTCCCGGTCTCTCTTTCTCCGAGAGATACCTGACTCTGTCAGTCACCGTGTCAATCATTTGCAGTAAAGAAAACCTCCCAGTTCTACTACCAGTTTCTACGGAGGCCATGTTGGCTTCATCTGTTCAGCATCATCCAGATTGTCCTCATCCCAAAATGTGATATCAGAACAGCCACTGAGGAGACCAGGACTACGTTCATACTTCCATGCCCAAAAAGAATGTAGTATGTCCCAATACATAGAAGGCCACTTACAGTATGGTAAAAATACCAGGATGTCCTACTACATCCTGTCATTTTTTGCAGTTTGCAAGCCAGCAGATTTTTTCTGGCTATTCTGACCCACAATCCTGTGCGCTGCGGAAATTCTGTCGCAAGTGCAAGTCGCTACAGCTGTGGATGAATTTCGCTTTATGGACTGCGATGGATGTGGTTAACTTTCAAGGCGTGTTATGACAAGGTAGTATGTCCCAATTGTATGCATACAAGGCGGGTGTAGTATGCACTGGTCGTATGTGATTTGGAACACAGCCTTGGTCCTTCAAGTCCACACCAAACACAAAACAGAAAGAAATATGTATTTTCCATGTATTTTATCTTGACACATTTTCTGGCACCAGTATTGTGTATTTTATTTTGATACATTTCTTTGAGGGTTGTTTTGGATTTTGTAACAAGATACACGTTGATGTATTTTTACTCATCTCTGAGTAGCAGTAGTACTTTTCCACTGAGTTTTCTACAAGGAGACCTCACACATTCCTCCATCAGGGTCACCCACTTCCTCGTGTCCAACCAATCAGCACAGGTAAAAGATAATTAACTTCTCTATCATTAGCCAATCGGCACAGGGGGAGATATATCGCTTCCCTATCATTAGCCAATCAGCTCGGTCAGAGGGCAAGGGGGATCTTCAAAGGAAAGCTGTCAATCCTAGCCTGAGGTAATGGAGTGTGTCAACAGCAGCTGGTCCAGTCAACAGACACCGCTCTGAGCTCTGCTCAGCCTTCTCTCTCTTCCTCTCGCTCACCGTCTCTCTCTCATGGTCTCTCCTTCCCTCCTTCTCTCTCTCTCTCCCACCCCATTTCTCTTTACCTCCCTCTCTTTCTCTCCGTCTCAATTCCTACCTCCGCTCTCTCTCCATTCCTCTCTCTCTATTTTTGAATTTAAATAAATTTCATGT
>NW_028176167.1:0-5000 GCF_949987555.1 Borostomias antarcticus
AATTGACCTGTTGTTCATTATCTTATCTGAAGGGTCTCATGTGAAGGGTCCCATGTGAAGGGGCCCCATGTGAAGGGTCTCATGTGAAGGGGGCCCATGTGAAGGGTCCCATGTGAAGGGGCCATGTGAAGGGGCCCATGTGAAGGGTCTCATGTGAAGGGGCCCATGTGAAGGGTCCCATGTGAAGGGGGCCCATGTGAAGGGTCTCATGTGAAGGGGCCCATGTGAAGGGGCCCATGTGAAGGGTCTCATGTGAAGGGGCCCATGTGAAGGGTCTCATGTGAAGGGGCCCATGTGAAGGGTCTCATGTGAAGGGGCCCATGTGAAGGGTCATGTGAAGGGGCCCATGTGAAGGGGCCCATGTGAAGGGTCATGTGAAGGGGCCCATGTGAAGGGTCTCATGTGAAGGGGCCCATGTGAAGGGGCCCATGTGAAGGGTCTCATGTGAAGGGTCTCATGTGAAGGGGCCCATGTGAAGGGTCTCATGTGAAGGGGCCCATGTGAAGGGGCCCATGTGAAGGGTCCCATGTGAAGGGTCTCATGTGAAGGGGCCCATGTGAAGGGGAAGGGTCTCATGTGAAGGGGCCCATGTGAAGGGGCCCATGTGAAGGGTCTCATGTGAAGGGGCCCATGTGAAGGGTCTCATGTGAAGGGGCCCATGTGAAGGGTCCCATGTGAAGGGGCCCATGTGAAGGGTCCCATGTGAAGGGTCCCATGTGAAGGGTCATGTGAAGGGGCCCATGTGAAGGGTCATGTGAAGGGTCATGTGAAGGGGCCCATGTGAAGGGTCTCATGTGAAGGGTCTCATGTGAAGGGGCCCATGTGAAGGGTCATGTGAAGGGTCTCATGTGAAGGGGAACATGTGAAGGGGCCCATGTGAAGGGTCTCATGTGAAGGGGCCCATGTGAAGGGGCCCATGTGAAGGGTCTCATGTGAAGGGTCCCATGTGAAGGGTCTCATGTGAAGGGTCCCATGTGAAGGGTCTCATGTGAAGGGGCCCATGTGAAGGGGCCCATGTGAAGGGGCCCATGTGAAGGGGCCCATGTGAAGGGTCTCATGTGAAGGGTCCCATGTGAAGGGTCTCATGTGAAGGGTCTCATGTGAAGGGTCCCATGTGAAGGGGCCCATGTGAAGGGTCCCATGTGAAGGGTCATGTGAAGGGTCTCATGTGAAGGGTCTCATGTGAAGGGTCCCATGTGAAGGGGCCCATGTGAAGGGTCTCATGTGAAGGGTCCCATGTGAAGGGTCATGTGAAGGGTCTCATGTGAAGGGGCCCATGTGAAGGGTCCCATGTGAAGGGTCATGTGAAGGGTCTCATGTGAAGGGTCTCATGTGAAGGGTCCCATGTGAAGGGTCTCATGTGAAGGGTCTCATGTGAAGGGTCTCATGTGAAGGGGCCCATGTGAAGGGTCTCATGTGAAGGGTCTCATGTGAAGGGTCCCATGTGAAGGGGCCCATGTGAAGGGGCCCATGTGAAGGGTCCCATGTGAAGGGTCATGTGAAGGGGCCCATGTGAAGGGTCCCATGTGAAGGGGCCCATGTGAAGGGTCATGTGAAGGGGCCCATGTGAAGGGTCTCATGTGAAGGGGCCCATGTGAAGGGTCATGTGAAGGGGCCCATGTGAAGGGTCCCATGTGAAGGGGCCCATGTGAAGGGTCATGTGAAGGGGCTCATGTGAAGGGTCTTATCTGAAGGGGCCCATGTGAAGGGGCCCATGTGAAGGGTCTTATCTGAAGGGGCCCATGTGAAGGGGCCCATGTGAAGGGTCTCATGTGAAGGGGCCCATGTGAAGGGTCCCATGTGAAGGGTCTCATGTGAAGGGTCTCATGTGAAGGGGCCCATGTGAAGGGTCCCATGTGAAGGGTCATGTGAAGGGTCTCATGTGAAGGGTCCCATGTGAAGGGGCCCATGTGAAGGGTCTCATGTGAAGGGGCCCATGTGAAGGGGCCCATGTGAAGGGTCTCATGTGAAGGGGCCCATGTGAAGGGTCATGTGAAGGGGCCCATGTGAAGGGTCTCATGTGAAGGGTCTCATGTGAAGGGTCTCATGTGAAGGGTCATGTGAAGGGTCTCATGTGAAGGGGCCCATGTGAAGGGTCTCATGTGAAGGGTCTCATGTGAAGGGTCTCATGTGAAGGGTCTCATGTGAAGGGTCCCATGTGAAGGGTCTCATGTGAAGGGGCCCATGTGAAGGGTCTCATGTGAAGGGGCCCATGTGAAGGGTCTCATGTGAAGGGGCCCATGTGAAGGGTCCCATGTGAAGGGGCCCATGTGAAGGGGAACATGTGAAGGGGTCCATGTGAAGGGGAACATGTGAAGGGGCCCATGTGAAGGGTCCCATGTGAAGGGTCCCATGTGAAGGGTCTCATGTGAAGGGGCCCATGTGAAGGGGAACATGTGAAGGGGCCCATGTGAAGGGGCCCATGTGAAGGGTCCCATGTGAAGGGTCTCATGTGAAGGGTCTCATGTGAAGGGTCTCATGTGAAGGGTCTCATGTGAAGGGTCTCATGTGAAGGGTCCCATGTGAAGGGTCTCATCTGAAGGGTCTCATGTGAAGGGTCTCATGTGAAGGGGCCCATGTGAAGGGTCTCATGTGAAGGGTCTCATGTGAAGGGGCCCATGTGAAGGGTCTCATGTGAAGGGTCCCATGTGAAGGGTCTCATGTGAAGGGGCCCATGTGAAGGGGCCCATGTGAAGGGTCTCATGTGAAGGGTCTCATGTGAAGGGTCTCATGTGAAGGGGCCCCATGTGAAGGGTCTCATGTGAAGGGTCTCATGTGAAGGGGCCCATGTGAAGGGGCCCATGTGAAGGGTCTCATGTGAAGGGTCTCATGTGAAGGGGCCCATGTGAAGGGGCCCATGTGAAGGGGCCCATGTGAAGGGGAACTGGGGAACTTTGACAAACAACTTGTGTATTGATTCCTTTAGAGAATGATTAAGTCACCTTTGACCTTTGGTTTGGTTGGATCTTAGACCAACAAGGGGGGAGGGGGCAAATAAGTGATTTGACTGTGTGTGTGTCTCTCTCTCTCTGTCTCTCTCTCTCTCTCTCTCTCTCTCTCTCTCTCTCTCAATTCAGTTGGTTTTATTGGCATGACGTAACACTGTACATATTGAAAAGCAACATTAATTAGGGAGGGCAAAGAAACATTGGCTGCTACAAGACACAACAAACGCTCAGTTGTCCATACAGCAGCAGGAAACAGTAAATAAACAGATAAATAAATAATACAGGAGAAAACAAATGATGTTGTCAGATATAATGTGTGTCAGGTGACTGTCCCTCGCTGTCCCTCAGTCTATAGCAGGCTGCACCGTAGACAGGCTTGCTTACTTGTCTTTGAGTCCTGCCCTATTAGGATAGGCAGTTTTTCCTCATCTAATAGCTTAAGAAAACATTTTGATACTTTAAACATTTTTTTTAATGAGTTTCTCTAATGTGTTTATGCTTTTCACATTAGGTGAGGAGGTGCAGCTCTGTTTCAGGCTCACTGAGGGGGCGGTGACATCATAGCCTCTGAGACAGGTCTCTCTCTCTCTCTCTCTCTCTCTCTCTCTCTCTCTCTCAGCCTCTGCTCTGCAGGGAGACAGGTCTCTCTCTCTCTCTCTCTCTCTCTCTCTCTCTCTCACACAGCCTCTGCTCTGCAGGGGGGCAGGTCTCTCTCTCTCTCTCTCTCCCTCTCTCTCTCTCTCTCTCTCTCTCTGTCTCTCTCCCTCTCTCTCTCTGTCTCTCTCTCTCTCTCTCTCTCCCTCTCTCTCTCTCTCTCCCTCTCTCTCTCTCTCTCTCTCTGTCTCTCTCTCTCTCTCTCTCTCAGCCTCTGCTCTGCAGGGAGACAAGTGTTCCTGTACCTCCCTGTTTCAACAGCAGGGCGGCGCTCACTCAGTCTGGACCTGCTCATGATTGGTTTCACCCAGTCTGGACCTGCTCATGGTTGGTTTCACTCAGTCTGGACCTGCTCATGGTTGGTTTTAGTTGGTGATCAGTCACCACGCTCAAATAATCTGCTGTGGTGTCCTGGACTGTCCATTTAGAGCCAGATAATAATCTGCTGTGGTGTCCTGGACTGTCCATTCACAGACAGATAGCACTGCATTATGCTTTGTGCTTTTGTTTGTGTTTGCCAATAAGTGATGTAGTTTTGTTGTATTTGCTGTGTAATCTGGTCAGGTCTGATTGGTGAGGGGTTCTGGTCCTGGGTGGTGTTAATAGGGAAGGTTGGGTTGAGTGAGGGGTTCTGGTCCTGGGTTGTGTTAGTAGGGCAGGTTGGGTTGAGGTTCTGATCCTGGGTGGTGTTAGTAGGGCAGGTTGGGTTGAGGTTCTGATCCTGGGTTGTGTTAATAGGGCAGGTTGGGTTGAGGTTCTGATCCTGGGTTGTGTTAATAGGGCAGGTTGGGTTGAGGTTCTGATCCTGGGTTGTGTTAATAGGGCAGGTTGGGTTGAGGTTCTGATCCTGGGTTGTGTTAATAGGGCAGGTTGGGTTGAGTGAGGGGTTCTGGTCCTGGGTTGTGTTAGTAGGGCAGGTTGGGTTGAGTGAGGGGTTCTGGTCCTGGGTTGTGTTAGTAGGGCAGGTTGGGTTGGGGTTCTGGTCCTGGGTTGTGTTAATAGGGCAGGTTGGGTTGAGTGAGGTTCTGGTCCTGGGTTGTGTTAATAGGGCAGGTTGGGTTGAGGTTCTGGTCCTGGGTTGTGTTAATAGGGCAGGTTGGGTTCAGGTTCTGGTCCTGGGTTGTGTTAACAGGGCAGGTTTGTGATCTCAGCCTCAGGATCAATTGGGTAATGCTGGACTCAGACTACAGGAATTTTGGGCCGATTTATCCCCGATTCACCTCCCGACAATCGGAGGAGAAATCTGGTCTGGAACGTTGGTCGGGGCCGATGATCGGCCCAGATGATCTTGTAATGTGAGGAGTTTACAGATCCAATCTTATACCTCCCGATCAGCTCGCAGAACCATCGGGGCGGCCCCGATAATATCAAACGTGTTTGATATTTAAGATTATTACG
>NW_028176167.1:15000-17500 GCF_949987555.1 Borostomias antarcticus
CCCAGATCCCAACCTGCTAACAAACCAACCCAGATCCCAACCTACCTAACAAACCAACCCAGAACCCAACCTGCTAACAAACCAACCCAGATCCCAACCTACCTAACAAACCAACCCAGATCCCAACCTACCTAACAAACCAACCCAGATCCCAACCTGCTGTGAACCAACCCAGATCCCAACCTACCTAACAAACCAACCCAGAACCCAGATCCCAACCTGCTAACAAACCAACCCAGAACCCAACCTGCTGACAAACCAACCCAGAACCCAACCTGCTGACAAACCAACCCAGATCCCAACCTGCTGACAAACCAACCCAGAACCCAACCTACCTAACAAACCAACCCAGATCCCAACCTGCTGACAAACCAACCCAGATCCCAACCTGCTAACAAACCAACCCAGATCCCAACCTGCTAACAAACCAACCCAGATCCCAACCTGCTAACAAACCAACCCAGAACCCAACCTGCTGACAAACCAACCCAGAACCCAACCTGCTGACAAACCAACCCAGATCCCAACCTGCTAACAAACCAACCCAGAACCCAACCTGCTGACAAACCAACCCAGATCCCAACCTGCTGACAAACCAACCCAGATCCCAACCTACCTAACAAACCAACCCAGATCCCAACCTGCTGTGAACCAACCCAGAACCCAACCTGCTGACAAACCAACCCAGATCCCAACCTGCTAACAAACCAACCCAGATCCCAACCTACCTAACAAACCAACCCAGATCCCAACCCGCTAACAAACCAACCCAGATCCCAACCTGCTAACAAACCAACCCAGATCCCAACCTGCTGACAAACCAACCCAGATCCCAACCTGCTGACAAACCAACCCAGATCCCAACCTGCTAACAAACCAACCCAGATCCCAACCTGCTAACAAACCAACCCAGATCCCAACCTGCTAACAAACCAACCCAGATCCCAACCTGCTGACAAACCAACCCAGATCCCAACCTGCTGACAAACCAACCCAGATCCCAACCTGCTGACAAACCAACCCAGAACCCAACCTGCTAACAAACCAACCCAGATCCCAACCTGCTAACAAACCAACCCAGAACCCAACCTGCTAACAAACCAACCCAGATCCCAACCTGCTAACAAACCAACCCAGATCCCAACCTGCTAACAAACCAACCCAGAACCCAACCTGCTAACAAACCAACCCAGATCCCAACCTGCTAACAAACCAACCCAGATCCCAACCTGCTAACAAACCAACCCAGAACCCAACCTGCTAACAAACCAACCCAGATCCCAACCCTCTGACAAACCAACCCAGATCCCAACCTACCGAACAAACCAACCCAGATCCCAACCTGCTGTGAACCAACCCAGATCCCAACCTGCTAACAAACCAACCCAGATCCCAACCTGCTAACAAACCAACCCAGAACCCAACCTGCTGACAAACCAACCCAGAACCCAGATCCCAACCTGCTGACAAACCAACCCAGAACCCAACCTGCTGACAAACCAACCCAGAACCCAACCTGCTGACAAACCAACCCAGATCCCAACCTGCTAACAAACCAACCCAGATCCCAACCTACCTAACAAACCAACCCAGAACCCAACCTGCTAACAAACCAACCCAGATCCCAACCTACCTAACAAACCAACCCAGATCCCAACCTGCTGACAAACCAACCCAGATCCCAACCTGCTGACAAACCAACCCAGATCCCAACCTGCTAACAAACCAACCCAGATCCCAACCTACCTAACAAACCAACCCAGATCCCAACCTGCTAACAAACCAACCCAGATCCCAACCTACCTAACAAACCAACCCAGATCCCAACCTACCTAACAAACCAACCCAGATCCCAACCTACCTAACAAACCAACCCAGATCCCAACCTACCTAACAAACCAACCCAGATCCCAACCTGCTGACAAACCAACCCAGATCCCAACCTGCTGACAAACCAACCCAGATCCCAACCTGCTGACAAACCAACTCAGATCCCAACCTGCTGACAAACCAACCCAGATCCCAACCTGCTGACAAACCAACCCAGATCCCAACCTGCTGACAAACCAACCCAGATCCCAACCTGCTGACAAACCATCCCAGATCCCAACCTGCTAACAAACCAACCCAGATCCCAACCTGCTAACAAACCAACCCAGATCCCAACCTGCTAACAAACCAACCCAGATCCCAACCTGCTGACAAACCAACCCAGATCCCAACCTGCTGACAAACCAACCCAGATCCCAACCTGCTAACAAACCAACCCAGATCCCAACCTGCTAACAAACCAAACCAGATCCCAACCTGCTAACAAACCAACCCAGATCCCAACCTGCTAACAAACCAACCCAGAACCCAACCTGCTGACAAACCAACCCAGATCCCAACCTACCTAACAAACCAACCCAGATCCCAACCTGCTAACAAACCAACCCAGATCCCAACCTGCTAACAAACCAACCCAGAACCCAGATCCCAACCAGCTAACAAACCAACC
>NW_028176167.1:22500-27500 GCF_949987555.1 Borostomias antarcticus
CCCAGGTGCCCCATTGTGGCTTTAAAATATTATCAGCACATCATTGGCTGAGGAAGCCCAATCCCTCGGCCAATCAAAACACAGAAGCGGTCTGCTCCTGTCCAGCAGTGGAATTATTAGGAGCCAGACCCATCTCTGCCTCCCTACAGCCCTGCACACACACACACACACACACACACACACACACACACACACACACACACACACACACACACACACACACACACACACACACAAGGACAAAGTGAAAGAAGGACATGCCTCGCATACAAAGCAGTCTAATATGTCTCTGAGAGGAAAAGGAAACATGGTGTGTGTGTGTGTGTCCGTGTGTGTGTGTGCATGTACAGTATGTGTGTGCGTGTTTGTGTTGATATCTCATCTCTTTATGAGTATGTGTGTACTGTACATGTGTGTGTGCGTGTGTGTGTTTGTATGTGTTGTCTCATCTCTTTATGAGTATGTGTGTACTGTACATGTGTGTGTGTGTGTGTGTGTTGTCTCATCCCTTTATGAGTATGTGTGTACATGTGTGTTAGTGTGTGTGTATCTTTCTGAGGCAGTGTGAACAGTGAGATGATACATAACATAATAGATGTGATTTATTCAGCCTGACATAACACTACTGTAGATGAATACTCACTCTCTCTCTCTCCAACTCTTTCTCTCTCTCTCTCTCTCTCTCTCTCTCTCTCTCTCTCACACACTATCTCTATCTCTCTATCCCTCTATCCTCTTGCTTTCAAATATCAGCCACAGTGAGAGGAGAGCCAGTGGATCATGTTGTTGGTGTTGGTCTCAGATGTCCTGTCCAGTGAGGAGAGCCAGTGGATCATGCTGTTGGTCCCAGATGTTCGGTCCAGTGAGGAGAGCCAGTGGATCATGTTGTTGGTGTTGGTCTCAGATGTTCTGTCCAGTGAGGAGAGCCAGTGGATCATGTTGTTGGTGTTGGTCTCAGATGTCCTGTCCAGTGAGGAGAGCATGTTGTAGGACAACCTCAGCTCAACATTGGAACATGATACCAAATGAAACTAGTGTTGTGTGTTCATCTGTGAGAGTACATGGGGAAGCTGGTATCTTAGTGAGTCAAATAGTGTCATTCATATGCTTCTGCATCCATCTGTTTACATGGAGAAGAGAGTAGGGGGAGGAGGGGGGAGGAGGGAGAGGAGGGGAGAGGAGAGAAGAGAGTAGGGGGAGGAGGGGAGAGGAGGGGAGAGGAGGGGAGATGAGAGAAGACAGACTATACATTTCCATTTCAAAGGGATTCCAGAATTGGAATCCCATTCTGTGTGTGTGTGTGTGTGTGTGTATGTGTGTGTGAGAGAGAGAGAAAGAGACTTTGTGTGTGCGCACACACATATGTGTGTGTGTGTGTGTTTGTGTGTGTGTGTGTGTGTGAGAGAGAGAGAGAGAGAGAGAGAGAGAGAGAAACAGAATATAGAGAGACTGTGTATACAGACGTTTGTCCATCGCCTCCAAACATCATATTTAGATGTCATCAAACGTCATTTCTAGACGGCGTCATACAAATGATGCAAATAACGTATATGCGTGGAGGCGCTCGGACAGCGAGCATTGAGCAAAAAAAACTCTTTGAAACTTTATGTTCACTACTCCAAACGCTTCCTCCCTCCTCCCTGATGATTTTGCCAACTTCTTTGACAAGAAAGTTAACAATATCAGTTGTCTGTTGCTCCCAAACTGCTTCCCTTCCGAACCCACCTCATCAACACATCTCTGGTATCAGGATGCTTTCCCTCCGCTTTCAAGACTGCCAAGTCACCCCCCTCCTGAAGAAACCATCATTTGACCCCTCTGACGTCAAAACTACAGACCGGTACTCTTCTATCCTTTCTACCAAAAACCCTCAGAAGCGCTGTTTAACCAACTGTCTTCATATCTCCACCAGAACAACCTCCTGGACCTGGAGAGAGAGAAGAGAGAGAGAAGAGAAAAGAGGGTTGAAAGTGATGTGTGTGTCCGGGCGCTGGACCACTACTGTACTGTACGTCCATGGTGATGTGTGTGTCCGGGCGCTGGACCACTACTGTACTGTACGTCCATGGTGATGTGTGTGTCCGGGCGCTGGACCACTACTGTACGTCCATGGTGATGTGTGTGTCCGGGCGCTGGACCACTACTGTACGTCCATGGTGATGTGTGTGTCCGAGCGCTGGACCACTACTGTACGTCCATGGTGATGTGTGTGTCCGGGCGCTGGGACCACTACTGTACTGTACGTCCATGGTGATGTGTGTGTCCGGGCGCTGGACCACTACTGTACGTCCATGGTGATGTGTGTGTCCGGGCGCTGGACCACTACTGTACTGTACGTCCATGGTGATGTGTGTGTCCGGGCGCTGGACCACTACTGTACGTCCATGGTGATGTGTGTGTCCAGGCGCTGGGACCACTACTGTACTGTACGTCCATGGTGATGTGTGTGTCCGGGCGCTGGACCCCTACTGTACGTCCATGGTGATGTGTGTGTCCGGGCGCTGGACCACTACTGTACTGTACGTCCATGGTGATGTGTGTGTCCAGGCGCTGGACCACTACTGTACTGTACGTCCATGGTGATGTGTGTGTCCGGGCGCTGGACCTCTACTGTACGTCCATGGTGATGTGTGTGTCCGGCGCTTGACCACTACTGTACGTCCATGGTGATGTGTGTGTCCGGCGCTGGACCACTACTGTACGTCCATGGTGATGTGTGTGTCCGGGCGCTGGGACCACTACTGTACTGTACGTCCATGGTGATGTGTGTGTCCAGGCGCTGGGACCAGTACTGTACGTCCATGGTGATGTGTGTGTCCGGGTGCTGGATCACTACTGTACGTCCATGGTGATGTGTGTGTCCGGGCGCTGGACCACTACTGTACGTCCATGGTGGGACTCTTGTTAAGGACGAGACACAGAGGCAGGAAACAGTCCTTTGTAGTTTTGTTGTAGAAACGATCAAGTGTACAGAAATACTGTATACATAGGGTGTCTGAAATGTAGACACAAAAAGGAAGGTGCATTAGTTACCTAACACAATCATACAATGATAGTAAATCAACCGTGTAGGTGGAACTAGAATTCATGAAATCTACAGTATTTGCCCATGGCAATTTAGTATGGACCTAATTCAATAAACAATCAACTACAGTATGATGAATGTGCTTTTCCGAGACGGGAAGCACAGGGTGTTATCTGACCAGTCTCAGTGTGCTCTCCTGTGAAATGTATCACAATCTGAATATGTTTAGGTGTTTGGCATGACTTGCACATAGTCCTCTGTGGGAGCAGTGAAGACAAGCGCCAGGGGAATGCTCATGTCCAAGTCATGCCAAACATGTAAAAACATTCGGATTGAGATACATTTCACAGGAGAGCATATTGAGAGCAGTAAGATTACACCCTGTGCTTCCCGTCTCAGAAAACCACTTTATCATAGTTTTTCCAACACATTTAGATTATGCCCCATTGACTTCCATTGTAGCTCAATGAGAGCCTGCAGAAGAACTGCAGCTAGCTCAATACTGGAACGATCAGTGAAATGATGGTCTCTATGTTTCAGGTTCATGGTAGACAGACCACAAATATGGCTAAATGTCGGGTCTCGGAAATCGGTTCTATTAAGACCCGGTTCAAGGATTTGGAGAACCTCGATAAAAAGGCAGACCTGAGCGGATGACGGGGGGAATCTAGCTTGCAAAGAACATCTAGATTTAAGGACTGTCAATGTCAACGTAAAATAGCCTAATAGTGTATAGCATAGCACTTGCATGTACTGCTATAGCACTATCTAGCTAGGTTACGTCTAGGTTACATTAGCAAGCGGCAGTGCTCGTCACAACCAATGGATGGCGTAGCCTAGCAATCGGTTGGCATAGGTTTGCCTTAGGTTTGACTGAGGTTTGTCAAACCATGGCATAGGTTTGCCTTCTTTCTGATAGAAGAACATTTGGAGGGCATAGTGATGAGTTATACTCATTAAGTTTATTTATAAAGCCATTTGAAAGCAACCTCAATGTGCTGAAACCATCAAAGGAAATAGATACACAATGAAAAGCATACATATAAAACATACATAACATTACATACAAACACTTTTCTAAATAAGTAGCCTTACTAGACTAGGTCTTTAGTTTTCTAAGAACCCAGAGTCTGCTAGTGTACTGTTAGTGTACCCAGAGTCTGCTAGTGTACTGTTAGTGTACCCAGAGTCTGCTAGTACTTTATTTAATTTATATGCAGTGCAATTTATTTTTTGTCTTTTTACTTTATGCCCTGTGCATCAGTAGTGTCACAATCCCAAATAAAACAATAGCAATTCGGTTCTTTTAAGAATTTATAGTTGTCTTGTCTTTCCATCAAATAGTAGAAAAGTAAGGTATCGATAGTTGGATCGATAAAGACTCAAATCGTTAAGCAGTCTCAATAATGGTATCAGTATCGATAAAAATTAACGAGACCCATCCCTACCTTTAAGTGCACTAACGAGCACAGCTAGTGCTAACTGCCCTAGCTAGCATGTTTCATTAACAATGGCAAGGAAATCACTTCTCATTCAATAACAAATAATCTCATTAACAAATATACTTAAGTCACATGTTTCACGAATGCAAACAGCTCTCATTCTGAAACCAATCAAGAATTTTCTAAGGAAATTTTCCTCCGGCCCTTTGGAAGAGGCCTTAGGCCCCTTAGGCAGCCAACTCAATGCCCAATTAAAATTGTAATTCTGCCGGTGGCCTCTAGGGGAATTCAATACAGAGCGAGATAAGAGAAGAGAGAGGAGAGAGAGAGGAGAGAGAAGAGAGGAGAGAGAGAAGAGAGAGAGGAGAGAGGAGAGAGGAGAGAGAAGAGAGAGAGAAGAGAGAGCAGAGAAAAGAGAGAGAGGAGAGAGAGAGGAGAGAGAGAGGAGAAAGAAGAGAGAGAGGAGAGAGAGAAGAGAAGAGAGAAAAGAGAGAGAGGAGAGAGAGAGAAGAGAGAGGAGAGAGAGAGAAGAG
>NW_028176167.1:32500-57500 GCF_949987555.1 Borostomias antarcticus
TTGAGACCAGGGTCTTGTTTAGAATGGTCCGTTTACACAGCATGCTTTTATTGTTAAGGCTAGTTAGCTTCGAGGCTCAAGTGCACGACACAGGAGGCAGGAAGCCCCTTGCCCAGCAGGGCGTTTATTGCTGGAGCTGGGAGGGAAGGTAGTGCCCGGATGGCTCAGGTTGGGAGCCTGGCGGGCTGGAGGTTGAGGCCGGTTGGAGCAGCCGCGGTGGGTGGTGGGCTGAGTGATGGGCAGGCAAGCCGGATCACTGCTCACCTGGTCGTTCTGTAGGGAACACGGAGAGACGGGTAAGCCTTGGGATACGGTGGTCCAGAGAGCAAACAAACACACATACGAGCAGCAATATGTGGTCGAACAAGGAGAATACTTGCCAGGCGTTTCTTAGGGAAGATCTGGCGATGAACGACTAGAGAAACCGGCATCTTGTAGGCAGAGGGGTTGATGGTTGAGTGGCAGCAGGTGTGTCCGGGCGTGAGCTCCCATCAGCTTGACTCATTGCAGCTTTGTCGGTGGAGCACGCGCTGTGCCCGTTAAAACTGTGACTAAGGCATCCAATTTAAAAGTCTCTTGAAACATATTCCATGCTCTAGGAGCACCATTACTAAAAGCAGTCTGTCTCCTAGTTCAGTTTTGACTTAAGGGACCTCTAACAAACCACTCCTTAGACCATGCCTGGCTTGAACGCCTTGTGATAAAGGATGAACTAATTTCCTGCATGAGATTAGGCTTGTCACGGTACCAGAAATTCAGTAGTCGGTACCGGTACCAGTAAATTTCCACGGTACTTGGTACCAATTTCGGTACCACGGCGTACGTGCATGCGTGTGTGTAATACATGCACGTGTGTAAAGTACAATGTGCATGAGTACCGCAAGCAGCAATTCAACTGAACTGTGTAGCATCGCTCATCACACAGCTTCGACCGAATGATGACGTGTTTATTTTTAGACAAACCACGTGACAAGTGTCAACAGTGCTACATGCTAGTGCTATCGCTAACTTGCTAGCATGAGGCTAGCGCAGGTCATAAAAAGGAACAGAGGTCCCCATCACGGTTCTGCCCCAAATGGCATCTCCCCAAACTTGGGTCTACTAGCACCCAAACATAAAACATAACATGCTACACGCTGTCACTCCCACAGCCCAAGTGTCAATACACAGTGCCCTACACAATAGCTGGGTTTCCATCCAAATGTATCACAAATTTTAAGCGAATTTTGTGAAAATCTGCAAAAGAAAATGCGAAGGTACGCACGTTTCCATTCAGTTTTGTTTTGCTAACCCGGCTATTATATGTCAATCACTTATATTTTCACATTATCATCTTCATGAATTATCCTTACCAAATGGCTAATAGATGGCTTCTCCTACTCGCGAACTCGGTCGTCATTGTAGTGTTTTGTAGTGACAGTCTTAAGTAATCAACGAGTAACGTAACGTTATTGGGTTGAACTAGCGGCCAGGTGCGTCGGGCTCGGGCAGGATCGACAGGCGTGGGGGTTGCAGCCTAGATGACTGAAAAAGTCCAGTCATTATTCCACTTAAGTCTTGCAGCACCTAAACTAGGTAGCCCCTCACACGACTGCTAACCTGACGGACTAGCAGTCCCTTATCCCCCCATTAGCGAAATCAGGTTCAACGGTCACTCCGCCTGGTTCTGGGATCAAAACTACTCATTAAAGTATCGCAGAGAAATTTCAAAGGTACTCACAGAAGCAGGAGGGTTGCGTCTTCAAAAACGCAGGGTTTTGAAAGAAATGCGCTGCTAATAAACATGTGCAATCTTACGCTCAAAACCGGCTCATATTTTCATAAAATGAATCACCGGCAAACGCTTGTCTTCTTCTACGCTGCTGTCATGGGTGGTGCGCTGTGATTGGACGGCAGCACGCAGCAGCATAGAAGAAAACAAGCGGCAAATTAAATAGAAAACACGGTACCTTCGGTACCATGGAAACACGGGTACCGTCAGTACCGCAGCAATGTAAGTACCGAATTAGTACCGAAGTACCGAGTACCGTGACAAGCCTACATGAGATACAGCACACATGATGTCCATCAAGTAACCTCTCAGGAGCTCAGAGGTTGTCGTTGAAGACAGTTTTGAGATGGAACTTTCTGGCAGGATGAAACCGATTAGTTCTTAGTAACTTAGCAGGCAATCAGATAGGGTTTAAATCCAAAACCCCTGTCATGTTCTTGGCTCCTGCCTGCTGGTTACCTCAGCCACTAGTACTGTATGAAAACAAATACATATCTCATCACTAAAACCCCAATGTTCACACACTCGGAGCACTTTCATACAGATTTTCCTTGAAATGATCCATTCACATTCTTGTATCTGAAGCGCTTTATACAGTATTGCATAACAGCCATGAGGTCCAAGTATTCAGCTCAGTTGGACTGTAAGTACAGTAGGGATTAATCTGCTGGTGGTGCAGTGTGCATAGCAATGTTCTGACATCACAGACTCCTCGTGTCCGAGCAGGAAGAGAGGGGAAAGAGAGAGACAGTGAGAACATACCTGAAGTGCCAGAACAGAGTGCATGGTGGGAGTTTTGGTCACAGGACCCACTGAGTCATGCTACCAGAGGAATGTCAACTGTTGTTAGAAGTCACGGTAAGGCCCTGTAGAGTAAAGCAGCCCTTGTAGTATCTCCTGTCAGTCAGAACAGTCGCGCGGTATGACCTGCTACGGTATGACCTGCTACGGTGTGACCCGCTACGGTATGACCCGCTACGGTATGACCCGCTACGGTACGACCCGCTACGGTACGACCCGCTACGGTACGACCCGCTACGGTACGACCCGCTACGGTATGACCCGCTACGGTACGACCCGTTACTGTACGACCCGCGGTACGACCCGCTACGGTATGACCCGCTACGGTATGACCCGCTACGGTACGACCCGCTACGGTATGTGACCCGCTACGGTACGACCCGCTACGGTACGACCCGCTACGGTACGACCCGCTACGGTATGACCCGCTACGGTATGTGACCCGCTACGGTACGACCCGCTACGGTATGTGACCTCAGTCAACACAACAGGGAGGAGATACAATACATGTAGAACATCACTGCGTCTTACTTGTTTTAGCTCAATAACACACTCGCAAAGCATCATTCATCATCAGCAAAAGAGTCATGTATTAATAACAGATCTACTGTATGATGGTTCAATGAAGCCTCATTAGTTGAACTGGGTTCGCCATTAGATGTTAAATACTCCAATCAGTGATCAGTTATTTAATTTCTCTGAGCAACATTGCAAGACATGTTCTTCAGTGTTTCTCTAAATAGCATTCCTCTTTCTTTCTTTCTGTCTGTCTGTCTGTCTGTCTGTCTGTCTGTCTGTCTGTCTTTCTTTCTTTCTTTCTTTCTTTCTTTCTGTGAGAGCAGTTATTTGTCTCTCTGACCTTTTCAGTAAAACAGCCTTTGAGCGCCTGACTGACAGGGAAGGACAGGGGAATTCATACAGAGAATTATTGATTCTGCCTGCACACACACACACACACACGCACGCACACACACACGCATACACACACACACACACACACACACACACACACACACACACACACACACACACACACACAGGATTGAGCTGTTTTGTTTGGAAGGACAAGGCAGAGAGCTCTTATCTCATCATTTCATCTCTTCATCTTTGAAATACAGCTCTACTCATAATGAGATTCTGCTCATTAGAATGAACTATAGAGGGACTGGGATAAAAGACCACACACACACACACACACACACACACACACACACACAGACACACACACACACACACACACACACAGACACACACACACACACACACACACACACACACACACACACACACAGACACACACACAGACACACACACACACACACACAGACACACACACAGACACACACACACACACACAGACACACACACACAGACACACACACACAGACACACACACACACACACACGCAGACACACACACACACACACACACACACAGATACCAAAGGTAGGCTTACAGGAAGGAGTTTGTGTGTTTTTATTTATTTATTTAACCTTTATTTTGCCGGGGCCCAAAGGCAAGCAAAACAAAAGCATCAAACATCAATACAACGATGATTATTATGAATATATCACATTTACACATTAAGATTAATCAAATCGATACAAGACACCATACATGTACAGGGTTTTCCGTGGTGATGGTAGGCCTACTGTAAGTGGGGGTTTGCGGGTCAAGCTCAAGCTGAGCTCAAGGTACTAGATGCATCCGTGAAGTCGAGAGCTTCTGCCCAGTCCAGTCCAGTCCGACCCCTGTGTTTCTGCCACCCTCCTAGGTCAAGATACAGTATGGCTGTTTAGGCATTCAAGTCATGGTAGGAAAACTGTAGTTTTCACCTCTACCATGAACAGCACTGCACCAGAGTGTGTAACTAGCGGATCGCCTGTGGAAAAAAGGTTGCATTGTATTTCGAGGTCGCACAGATTAAAAATGTACAACATAATCACTGGAAAGCTTTTTTTTTTTTATCTACGACGCAAAATGTGTACAGGTTTTTTGTCGAGAGCTGGAGGCGGCATGAAATTTGAATATATTGAAATAGGAAAATGATAACACCTCCACTTCAATTTCATTTAACATATTTTTAAAAACTGCTCACAGAAACTAAAGCCCAGTATCTAATTTGAATGTCTATTGAAGCTCATTTCCAGCTCTAGGGTACACACAGTAACTCAAATCCTTTTACCTAGCTCGGTTCTGACTGGAGGGATGACAAGAACTAGCCAATCCTGAGATCTTATTTGGTGATGACTAGAAAGGAATGTAATATGGGATGTCAGATAGTTGGGAAGCTTTTGTAAGAGGCAGCAGGGAAATGCAGGCACATCCAAGAATAAGAAGGTAACCAAAAAATAAAGCTGATGAGAGAAGTCACATGACACTGTTTAAATAGCTCCCATAGTGACTTTAATGAGGCACAACATTTGGGCTGGCGTGGCCTTTGTCAGGTGCAAGCTTTTGTAAGATTGCTTCATGCGGGGCGCCCAGGTAGCTCAACGAGCTGAGGCGCTTGCCATGTAAAGGCTAGTCCTTTCTGCAGTGGCGCGGGTTCGAATATCTCTCTCTCCCACCTTTCCTGTCTGTTACCTACACTGTCCTATCATAATAAAGCAGAAATGCCTTTAATATATATATATATATATTTTTTTTTTAAAGAAATTGCTTCATGCACATACAGTACATGAGTAGATGCAGTGTTCTCTGAGTGGCCAGGGATGGCCAACCTACTGCTTGATACAATGATGCATTCTGAAAGGATCACCAGTGAATCACCAAATGATGTGCTGAATGATAACAGTCTGTTTCAAGGTGGTAGATGCAGTGAGCATAAATAAATGTTCAATAGTCAATTACTGACAAGAGAGAAGACTGAACTAAAAGCTTCCTGTCATCACAGGAAAAACATGATTTGTTTCTATAAAAGAATCCACGTTTTACCCTTAACTTTTTACATAGCTGATTAACATTCACCTTGAAGGATAGCTTCTCATCTGAGAGGCGTCTAGAGAATTGCATGTATGTTGTTTTTGCTGCATTTAAAATACTAGTTGAAGCTGTAGAAGTGAGCGCTGGATCAAGTTCAAACTGACTGCAGTATGAGCAGATGAGCAGATTAATACATGTCTGTCATCAGCATAAACAGCCATTTGTAAAAGAGGCAATTATATTTATATAAAAGGTGAAAAGTAAAGGACCTAGAAATGAACCCGGTAGTAACATTTAAATGAACCCGGTAGTTCACATTTAGTGACCTCTAAAAGCTCTCTATTGACACATTTAGTGACCTCTAAGAGAAACTATCTGCACATTTAAAAACTCTGGAAATGCACCCCAAATGCCAGGCTAAAAACCTAGGTGTCATACTTGACCCAGATCTTAGGCTGACACTGAAAGACTTATGTATGCTTGGCTTTCATCACAAGCAGGCTGGACTACTGCAATGCTCTACTATCAGGCCTACCAAAGAAAGCAATCTCTAAACTAAAAATGATACAGAATGCTGCAGTACGAGTCCTCACTAAGACTAGATGGAGGGCACATATCACACCAGCGTTAAAATCACTACACTGGTTACCTGTCAACTCTAGAATAGACTTTAAAATACTATTACTAGTCTATAAATCTCTCCACAGTCACTCACCAGAATATATTTCAGACATGCTTGTTAAGTACATGCCCAACAGACCACTTAGATCCTCAGGCACTGAACTTTTAACAGTTCCAAAAGCCAGGACCAAGAAACATGGAGAGGCAGCTTTTAGTTTCTATGCCCCCAACCTCTGGAACACCCTACCGGAGTGCCTAAGAAGGGCTGAAACAACGGTGGTCTTCAAGCGAGACCTCAAGACGTACCTTTTCGACCTAGCCTACAATCACTAGCTAGGACCTTGAGATACAGAAAGGCAGCCTCAAACCTACCTGTGAATCCTCTGTATACATTGATATTTGTCCTGCTATGCAATGTATGTATATCAAGTAGTGTACAGAAGCTGGTTATCCTGAAACAGGCTTGTTCTGACTGTTGTGTTGCTTCAATGACTCAGTGTGCTACTTACCGTTTTCTGTCTCCCCTAGTGCCTCTCTCTCTCCCTCCTATCTGTCCAGTGTCAGCTGTGGAGCTGTGGATATCGTAGTATTTAGTACACACACACACACGTACACACAGACACACATCAGTCCACATCCGGCTTAGGCCTGGACCTGATGCTCTTAGCCTTTCTTGCTCCGAAAACTTAATTTAAACTTAATTTAATATTATTTATTGTTCTTTAAATGTTCTTAGCCATTAGACAAATATATTCCAGGAGCCTGCCCCAGGTTGCCTGTTTCAATATCTTTGTGGTCTGTATGGCTCTATGTGCTACTAACCCTGCTCTGCCTTCCCTCTGCCTTCCCTCTCCCTAGTGCCTCTCTCTCTCTCCCTCCTATCTTCTAACCAGGTCCAGTGGATGCCCCACTGTCACCAGCGGACCTCACGAAGTCCGATAGATACCCCTGTGTCTGCTGTGGATGATGTAGCATGTCCGTAGAATATTCTTTCTCCTATGATGCTTTTAGCCTCTCTCACTCTGAAATGTAATTTAATGCAATGTATTGCTTCATAAATGTTCTTAGCCGGTAGACAAACATACTCCAGGAGCTTGCTCCATCGCCTTGTTGAGAGGGGTCAGGGAAGAATTTTTACAGCTCACTTATCTGGCCCCCGGGTGATTACTGTTTTTTTGCTTCCCTCTGGAATATGTAGAGAGTGGGTCGTATGCCCTCCTCCCTTGTTCTCTGTAAAGCGCATTGTGTTGCCTCTGGGTATGAAATGCGCTATACAAATAAAGCTTTGATTGATTGATTGATTGATTGATTGGTCACACAGCCCCGCGGGGGGAGTTGGGTGTTTCCTACCGAGGGTAGGGCGCTCGTTGTTGTTGATGTTTCGTTTCAGAACGATTACCAACTAGCTTAAGCCTCATTGTTGATGTTTGGTTTCAGAACGATTACCAACTAGCTTAAGCCCCGTTGTTGATGTTTCGTGTTAGCACGATTGCCAACTAGCTTCGAAGTGATTGTTGATGTTTCGTTTTAGAACGATTACCAACAGATGTAGCTACGGGAGTGATTGGTGTTTCCAATCCGCGTTTCTTGGAGAAACGTTTTCCCCTTTGATCCCGGGTGGTTTGGTAAACCTAAACGAGTTTTAGCTTTGACCAAGTGGCTGGTGCAGCCGAGCAAGCATATGCTTTTTTGCTTGTCGTAAACGTGGGCCTTTGTGTTCGTCCTGTGTTCGTCCTCTTTGTTCGTTCTTTGTGTTCTGCGTCCCTGCACTTAAGCGGTGTTCGGGTTGTTGTTTACTGTTTGAGCTTCTGCTCTTGCCTTGTATTGTTTGTTAAGCGCGCCATTGATCCAGGTAAAGTATTGTAAGTATTTTGTACACTCTTTAGACTGTTAAATCGTAACTGCTAGATTTCCAGTAGGCTAGCTGGTTGTCTGGGAGACAAAAGGAAACAACAACTACTACTCCGCTCTCCCGGTGATCCGCCATCGAGCCAGAGGGAGAACAAAGCATGAGTTGCTGGGTGAGTTAATTAGCGGTTTAATGTGTCTTTGTTTCTTTCGAAATTGTATTCTTTCCCGCCGTGAGTTAACTATAAGGTTTCCTTTCATTGCTGTTTTGGGGTTTTAGGCTGCGTCGTGTTTATTAGGGATTTGTTTCAGTATAGCTTTTATTAAACTTAAATTTCCCCGCGCACGCCCACATACAACATCCGGGTCTTACATGCAACATTTTGGGAGCACCACTAGGTGTCCCTGTAACACCGGCTACTAACATATGCCTATATGTAACAGGTTAAGGGAAAAGCCTGTTAATTCTATAGACTGGTCTGCTTTTAAGATTTGGGAGAGAGTAGCACGAGAGTGTTTTTTACATCAGGAAGGAAAGATAAGGAGGTTCAGCAGACGGTCTCTCCGCCATTTCCCCAGCAGAATAACTCTGATTTAAAATTAGATTTTTCCCCCTCGACTCGTTGCTCCGTGCTCACACCCAACCAGGCTGTTCTTACCCCCTTTTTCATGCTCCCGCCATTAGCCACGCCCCTTCTCTCTCCCCTCTACAATACGAGTTAAGCGCGCCCCTTTCTACGAGGTATTCGTCCGAACAAGAACAGGTTTTGAATAGGGTTTTGAGTTTAGGATATAAGACAGCGCTGAGGGCTGTTCTCTTTCGATGGGGCTATGTGCTAGTAACCTCTGGCCCCCGATTTGCTTCGTTGCTGTGTGACGTTTAATATTTTTGTTAAATATCTCATGTTTATAGTTTGAGGCACATTCATCGGGGCGGAGTGTTTTTCTCAGTGTTTTACAGACAACTGTCGTTCCGGGAGTGATGGGTGAGTGCCGAACCAGGAGACGACACAGGACCGGAGGTGGAGATGGAGGTTACCGGCCTGTTCCTCTACAGATGGGCGACCTGTGGTTCGTGGGATGCAGGGCCAACGCCATGTCACCGACTCACCGTGAGCGACAGATAAGTATGACATAGGGAAGAGACCATTTTGTCCGAAGCGGTGCCCAATACTCTGTCCTCAAATGCAGAAGAGGGAAGTTTAAGATATACAATTTTAATAATTAGCTATACAAATAAAGCTTTGATTGATTGATTGATGTTTTGTTAATTGTAAATGAAGCGAGTTCATTTTAGTGTCATTTTATTTGAGTGATGCAATTTTTTCCCCCATCTCTGTTTTATCCTGACTTCAGGAAATTTGTTTCTACCCTTAGGGGGGTGTTATTTTGTTGAGACGAGAATGTGTTTATTTTATTTTATTTCATAAAATCGCGAGAGAAATTCTAGAGCCAAATCCAATTGCCTTGATCATGACTGGGGACTGGGCGTGTTAAAGTCATTCTAACACTGCCCCTGATGTCACTGTAGGCTACTGCAGAGCCTAGATCCCTGCTACTGTCCGATTCGGTAAATGGACAAAAGCTAGATTCCTCACTGACAAACTACATAGACTGACGAACCGACTGGCTCTAATGACACTTGAACAGACATCCTGTTTAAGTTTTCCTGACTGAATAACAAAATTTTTCCCCAAAGCAGGAGCTTGCACTTAACCATGTTTCTGAGTATCTCCAACAGACTGCTGATAACCGTTCCTGACCAAAGAGGGGAACAGGGAGACCAGACCAGAGGACTCAAAGAGGGGAACAGGGAGACCAGACCAGAGGACTCAAAGAGGGGAACAGGGAAACCAGACCAGAGGACTCTCCTTTTGCTCTTCTGTTTTGTCTCTGTTGTCTCTCTCATCTGTGGATCCACAGACGGAGCACTTCATCAGCCTGTACTGGGGGAGCGGGAGCGCCGAGGTGGCCCTCCAGCAGCACGACCCGGGCCGGCCCTACGTGGAGCAGTACCGTGTGGGCCGGGCTCAGTTCAAGAGCCTGTACGTATTGCTGGCGCCCTGGCTGTGTGGGGTCCACACGGACACTGTGTCCCACCGCGCCTTCACCCTGCTGGACCAGGACAGGGACTCCCTCCTCACCTTCCGAGAGCTCGCTGGCTGACCGCTCTATGTAGACCTGCCCAATGGGGAGACGAGAGCAGATGAGCAGCATGAGAACAGGCCAGAAAACATGGAAGAGAAGTAGATGTTGCGGGGTGAACCTACCCGTCAAAGGTGGAACAATCAGCACCAGGACATTCTGGCCTGTGTGGAATAGCTGTCAAAAGTAGCTGAGAGGACGGTCCATGCAGCCGAACCAGAGATCTCAAGAGCAATCGGAGAGTGACCTTGACAGTCACCGCCACACTGTCCTCTCCTCTGATGAGCAATCGGAGAGTGACCTTGACAGTCACCGCCACACTGTCCTCTCCTCTGATGAGCAATCGGAGAGTGACCTTGACGGTCACCACCACACTCTCCTCTCCTCTGATGAACAATCGGAGACTGACCTTGCCGGTCACCTCCTTCTCGTGGTTGTGGTATGACAACGTGGACAATCTCAACAGCAATGACTGCACCTCTAACCGCACACACTGGAACCTACATTAAACATTCAGAGATGCAAACATGGAAGCTATGATCCAGAGGAAATAACATGCGATTATTCACAACAAGAGTGAATGAACTTTGAAATTATCTTGAAAAAATATCATATTTGTTTACAAGAGTTACAATGGTTGAAACATGAGTTGATAAATAAGTTTGGGTTTTTCCTCTAAATTGACCAAGAGGTTTTTTTGCCCTTCTTACACTGGTAACCATTTCATCTTTTTGCCTTGTTCAAACTTTAAAATCAAGGTTTTTTGGTGAATGGTTGTCCACATTTAGACTATAAATAGTATATAATCATGTCATCTTTTTTACCTTGTTTCCTGTCATATTTCTGAAACAAGGGGTTTTGGTGCGTGATTTTGCAAGTGGAAAGAAAATAATCTATTTTTTGGTTAAATATTTCACAATAAAATAAAAAAAAATTTTTTTTTGCTCCACCTAGTGGAGAGATTACTTCCTTTCCACATGTATAGCATAGCTGAATGTTTACACTTTGTGTTTGGATTTTATATTTTATTTTTGTGTACCTGTTCAGGCACAAATGGGGGATTGTTGAGGAATTTACATCCAAACACCTTAAACCTTTGTCCTCTCACTTCTCTTGTAATTCATCACCTCCCCCAAATATTCACATAGCTGTGCTAACATACAAAATGGCTTCCAGAGAGGCAATCTGTCTACAACAGAATAACCATCCTTTGTCATCCTTTGTCCCCAAATTGCCGCCTTTTTCTCATGTCACATGTCTGTACTCTTGGCCACGCCTGCCATTTCATATGACGTACAATGCAGTAGCCAATCACATCCTGGAAGGACCTTACCTGTGGTTTGACTGCATATAAGGCACAGCAAAAGACCAAACGGGCACTTCGCCGAATAAACCACCCTTGTTGCGTTGTTCGGGAAGTCCTTGCGCTCGTATGCTTTTCACAATAAACCAGACTTAACCTTTTGAACGAATCTTGGTAAATCCTTTTGACTAGATCAGTTATTTTACTATTACAGTCACCAAATGATGTGCTGAATGATAAACAGTCTGTTTCAAGGTGGTAGATGCAGTGAGCATAAATAAATGTTCAATAGTCAATTACTGACAAGAGAGAAGACTGAACTAAAAGCTTCCTGTCATCACAGGAAAAACATGATTTGTTTCTATAAAATAATCTGCGTTTTACCCTTAACTTTTTACATAGCTGATTAACATTCACCTTGAAGGATAGCTTTTCATCTGAGAGGCGTCTAGAGAATTGCATGTATGTTGTTTTTACTGCATTTAAAATACTAGTTCAAGCTCTAGAAGTGAGCGCTGGATCAAGTTCAAACTGACTGCAGTATGAGCAGATGAGCAAATTAATACATTTCTGTCATCAGCATAAACAGCCATTTGTAAAAGAGGCAATGCTTTTTCTATAAAAGGTGAAAAGTAAAGGACCCAGAAATGAACCCGGTAGAACACATTTAGTGACCTCTAAAAGTGGATGGGATCGAGTCAGCAACGATATGTTGGTTTCCATTTCCAAGCTTGTAAACCGCAAGCCTGTAAACCACTGGCTGGAGGCCAAAAGAGGCAATTAAGTCAATTATAAGTGAATGGCAAACAGTATCAAAGGCTTTGGGCAGGTCAATGAACAGAGCAGCACAGTGCTGTCCATTGTCAAGAGCACATAAAATATAGTTTAAAACAAGAGATGCAGCTGATAGAGTGCTGTGACCAGATCTAAAACTGACTGAAACGTATCTAATATACCGTTCCTGCTCAAGGACAGTTGGAGTTGACTGTTAACTAAGGATTGCGGAGTCTTGGATGAGCAAGCTTGGTGATTGGACCGTGATTATTTAGGCCTCTACTCTCACCAGCCCTGGGAGGTGAAAGCACATGAGCAGATTTCCAAATCTTTGGAACAATCCCCAAACTAAGAGAAAGTTTCAAAGTGTGCGTTAAGAGCCCAAATAGAGCCGAAGCACCTAATCTCTGAAGACCCAGTCCAGAGAGTCGGCCCCTGTAGTCTTTTCAGAAGAGCATCAGCCACTTCCCTTTACGTGAGCCATCTAAAGGAGAACCTAGGGTTTTCCATCAGTTGAGAGCTCTGGGTTTGCTGAGCAGTTTTCAATTAGATCATGCAGATCCACCCAACTGGCTATGAGATTTCATTCATAAAAAATGGCTCACATTGATAAAACGATCATTAAAAGCTTTACAAATGTTCACCTTGTCATTTATGGGACCGGAATCAGACAGTAACTGCTGGCAGGAGTTATTCTTCATAGACTTCATAGTTTTCGAGAATTGACCTGGATTACTAGCACTCATATGTAAGGGTTTAAGATAAAAAGCAGATTTAGTTTTCCTGACCATGTAGTCCATCTATTTCACAGCTGTCTGAATAAAATCCAGTCCAAAGCAGCCACGGTTTCCCTAGCTTTAGCTTTAGAGATCTCCACATATACCCGCATGTGTGGAGGTGCTTGGGCAGTGAGCATTGAGCAGTTGCTGTGCATGCCTGCGCAGGGGTATAGCGGTACGCGGAGCGTGCCCACTAAGCAACGCCGAAGTAGCTCCACTCCTGGGTCCAGTTTTGTGAATTAGCCTAACCCCTGTGTTGACGTGGATGGTGCTTGTGTACACTGTGAATAGCTAGCTAGCTCTGTTCGCATTAGCTAGCTAGCCTCCTAGCTACTGTTCGCAATAGCTAGCTAGCGTCCTAGCATTAGCTTGCGTTAGCTAGCTAGCTAGCTCGTATTATAATGCCAGCTAACACTAGGACGCTAGCTAGCTAATGCGACCAGTAGCTATAAGAATAGTAGCTAACGCTAGCTAACAAAAAGAATGTGAGCAAGTTCGCTACAGTAGCTAGTTTTGCTGTTGGTGTTGTCTCACCAAAGTTGTTTGACCCACTCAACACACCCTCAAAAGCGCTCACAAATTTATACCCCTCTTGTATCACGTGTTCCAAGGTGAACAACCAACCACAAACTCTGATTTTGGCATAAAGCTTGGCCTATAGGAATACATTGGACAGAAATTTGTGAAACTGGGACACTGTCTGACGTTGATTGGGAAACCAACCCAATGGTTTCTTTGAAACTGTCTGACGTTTCCCAATCAAGGTAAAACAAATCACTCATAGTTATATTCTGTGGCTGAAAGGGAAGAGAAAACATCAGTAAATATTCAGTGGTGCAGGGGAGGGCTGAGGGAGTTCTATAAGCCCCTCCCATCACTGTCACCTGGCTGTTCACCTCACCTTTGGAACAGATGATGAGACCAGCACAGATACCAGAAAACATGTTTTACCTCTCATGTTACACCTCCACCTCATTTTCTTACTGTAAACATGTTAAAACCATCAAAACCTTTATCAGAATCTGAGACAGATTGTTTTAGCTTTAGACTCAGATATGACTAAAATATCAGGATTTGCCTGTCTCATAGAAATTGTATTTTCTCTCTACCTCCCCCTACCTTTTATAATGATAAACACCCCTGTCCCCTACCTTTTATAATGATAAACACCCCTGTCCCCTACCTTTTATAATGATAAACACCCCTGTCCCCTACCTTTTATAATGATAAACACCCCTGTCCCCTACCTTTTATAATGATAAACACCCCTGTCCCCTACCTTTTATAATGATAAACACCCCTGTCCCCTACCTTTTATAATGATAAACACCCCTGTCCCCTACCTTTTATAATGATACACACCCCTGTCCTCTACCTTTTATAATGATAAACACCCCTGTCCCCTACCTTTTATAATGATAAACACCCCTGCCGTGGTTTGATCATTACAACAGGAAGGCATCTCCGGGGGGGGGGGGGGGAGAGAGACACACCCCAGACTTTCAGTCTGGCCTAGAGGAACCTTCCATTGTTCTATTGTTCCTACCTGAAACCAATTCAAGATTTAACGCCCTTTCTAATATCACATCTGAACTCTTGACCACTATTGATGATGTCCGCCATTTATTATGACGTGTAGAGATGGGTTAGCCAATCACATCTCTGGAAGCGTCATACCTGTGTATTGCTTGAATATAAGACCGCGCAACTTTCTGTTTCACTTCTGTTGGATGAACCACTCACATGCGTCATCCTGAAGTCCTTGCATTCGTATGTTTTCTTAATAAATCAGACTGAACCTTTTGAGCGAACCTTGGGAAATCCTTTTTACTCTTGATCAGATTAATTTCCACACCTGTTGGATCAGATCATTCATATAGTCAATTTCGGCGATCAGACTTCTCCAATTTAAATATGCAGCCCAAGACCATCCCTAGATTTAAAGACTTTGTGTGTGTGTGTGTGTGTGTGTGTGTGTGTGTGTGTGTCTGTCAGGTGTTATGTCTTGCTCAGTGTGCACTGTGATGAGTGCTGGTTGTTGAGGCAGAGTAAATTGGTTAGGGCCTCCCTCTCTCCCTCCCTCTCTCTCTCCCTCCCTCTCTCCCTCCCTCTCTCTCTCCCTCTCTCTCTCTCTCCCTGCCCCTCTCCCCCTCTCTCTCTCTCTCTCTCTCTCTCTATGCCTCCACTGTTCAGCTCTGAAGTATTGTCAGTCCCACAGGGAGGTTTCGTTGCAGCGATGCCTCCCACGCACACACACACACACACTGGCACGTGTCTTTAGTCTATAGAGTGTGTGGTGTAGAGTGTGTGTGTGTGTGTGTGTGTGTGCGCGCGCACGTTCATTAGACTGCAATGTATTGAGTGAATGTGACTCTGGGCCCTGAGAGCCTGGAGGTGCTCTATGTTAACGAGCTGAGAGAGCCTGGAGGTGCTCTATGTTAACGAGCTGAGAGAGCCTGGAGGTGCTCTATGTTAACGAGCTGAGGGCCTGGAGGTGCTCTATGTTAACGAGCTGAGAGAGCCTGGAGGTGCTCTATGTTAACGAGCTGAGAGCCTGGAGGTGCTCTATGTTAACGAGCTGAGAGCCTGGAGGTGCTCTATGTTAACGAGCTGAGAGAGCCTGGAGGTGCTCTATGTTAACGAGCTGAGAGAGCCTGGAGGTGCTCTATGTTAACGAGCTGAGAGCCTGGAGGTGCTCTATGTTAACGAGCTGAGAGCCTGGAGGTGCTCTATGTTAACGAGCTGAGAGAGCCTGGAGGTGCTCTATGTTAACGAGCTGAGAGCCTGGAGGTGCTCTATGTTAACGAGCTGAGAGCCTGGAGGTGCTCTATGTTAACGAGCTGAGAGCCTGGAGGTGCTCTATGTTAACGAGCTGAGAGCCTGGAGGTGCTCTATGTTAACGAGCTGAGAGAGCCTGGAGGTGCTCTATGTTAACGAGCTGAGAGAGCCTGGAGGTGCTCTATGTTAACGAGCTGAGAGCCTGGAGGTGCTCTATGTTAACGAGCTGAGAGCCTGGAGGTGCTCTATGTTAACGAGCTGAGAGCCTGGAGGTGCTCTATGTTAACGAGCTGAGAGCCTGGAGGTGCTCTATGTTAACGAGCTGAGAGCCTGGAGGTGCTCTATGTTAACGAGCTGAGAGAGCCTGGAGGTGCTCTATGTTAACGAGCTGAGAGAGCCTGGAGGTGCTCTATGTTAACGAGCTGAGGGCCTGGAGGTGCTCTATGTTAACGAGCTGAGAGCCTGGAGGTGCTCTATGTTAACGAGCTGAGAGCCTGGAGGTGCTCTATGTTAACGAGCTGTGGTCGTTACCCGCATGGCCCCGCCCACATGGACAGAGTGACATACCTGTATACACCAAGCCATCATTAGACAGGTATTCATGTCACAGGGAATCATTGTCATTTTTCAAGCTTTTCTGGAAGCTTTGGATGTCAGGTGACAGAGCTGATCTTCACATGCTTCTCTCTTTCTCTCTCTCTCCCTCTATCTATCGCTGTTTTTCATCTATCTCTCTATCTGTTGTCATCTTGTCTTCCATCCAATTGTCTCTCAAGAATTCAGACCTCACGCCCTATCAGTCATCACCTCAAACACAAATAATGATTTAAATAAACTAAACTAAAGTAAGCAAACACGTGCACAGTGCATTTCAGGAACAACCCATACTGTACATATTTATGTCCTAGTGTGTCACGTTGTGAAGTCTCCCAAGCTGAACGCTCTGCACCAACTCATGAGCAGAGCCGGGTGCTATTTCAGGCGTATCTGTGTGTGTGTGTGTGTGTGTGTGTGTGTGTCTGTGTGTGTGTGTGTGTGTGTGTGTGTTTGTGTGTGTGTGTGTGTGTGTGTGTGTGTGTGTGTGTGTGAGTGAGGAGAGAGAGAGAGAGAGAGAGAGGGAGAGAGAGAGAAAGCATGTGTTCCTTAGACAGTAAAGCAGATAACTGAGGCATTTTTCCTCAGATGAGCTCATCTCCGGAGGTCTCCCAGGCAGACAGGGACTGACCAGAGCAGCCCTGCCCTGAAAAGAGCACTCGCTCTGGGAAGAGAGGACCATGACCCTGCCTTCCTGACCTGAGAACTGGAGCTGGGAAAGACTGAGGCAGAGGGAAATCAATAAAGCGGGACAAAACAGGCAGAAAGGTAGACAGGCAGGCAGACAGGAAGGCAGACAGGCAGACAGGCAGGCAGGCAGGCAGGCGGACAGACAGACAGACATACAGGAGAGAGAGCAAACAGGGATTTTCAGCATAAAAATATATTTGTATCCCCAATACTGTAGCATCTAACCCCAGATAACCCATATCACTATCATCTAACCCCAGATAACCCACATAACTACCATCTAACCCCAGATAACCCATATCACTATCATCTAACCCCAGATAACCCATATCACTATCATCTAACCCCAGATAACCCACATCACTATCATCTAACCCCAGATAACCCATATCACTATCATCTAACCCCAGATAACCCATATCACTATCATCTAACCCCAGATAACCCACATCACTATCATCTAACCCCAGATAATCCATATCACTATCATCTAACCCCAGATAACCCATATCACTATCATCTAACCCCAGATAACCCATATCACTATCATCTAACCCCAGATGACCCATATCACTATCATCTAACCCCAGATAACCCATATCACTATCATCTAACCCCAGATAACCCATATCACTATCATCTAACCCCAGATAACCCATATCACTATCATCTAACCCCAGATAACCCATATCACTATCATCTAACCCCAGATAACCCACATCACTATCATCTAACCCCAGATAACCCACATCACTATCATCTAACCCCAGATAACCCACATCACTATCATCTAACCCCAGATAACCCATATCACTACCATCTAACCCCAGATAACCCATATCACTATCATCTAACCCCAGATAACCCATATCACTATCATCTAACCCCAGATAACCCACATCACTATCATCTAACCCCAGATAACCCATATCACTATCATCTAACCCCAGATAACCCATATCACTATCATCTAACCCCAGATAACCCATATCACTATCATCTAACCCCAGATAACCCACATCACTATCATCTAACCCCAGATAACCCATATCACTATCATCTAACCCCAGATAACCCACATCACTATCAATACCAGTTCCATGATGAAGGCTGGGGTTCCTGGTGGAGCTCATTAGCAGTTGAGATACAGTAACAGGCACATGTCCCAAGACGCTCATAAGGGCTTAGAGCTCTCTTCCCAGAATAGGGAATTTTTTGGGGGATTTACAACTCAGCATCTGTTGAAGCAAATACATAATGCATCAACTTTGTGTGATCGTTTGATATATACTGTATACAGCATAATACTTTTCAAACAAATTTAAGCAACTTTATTATTCATTTTGAATTGGTTGACCACATTTGACTGCAGATAAGCAGAAGAGTATGTTGGGTCTGGGGAAATGTCTTTAATAACTGTACAAGTATTGCTGTTACAGTATGTAAGAGCACTGTGCCCGTCGGCTGGAATATGGAACATGTGATGCGTGAGCTCCGATTGGACATACATTTCCAGAAGACCTCCCTATTTTGTCTACTGCGGTAGAATCGTGTGAAGAGAACAAATTTGGTCTCTCGGGGCCACCGTCATGGTTATTTTTGGTCCTTGTACAACAAGCTAGAAACCAGATTCCAAAGATTATCAGTTTATCATCGAACTGCTTCCTTAGAAAACACAGCTTCCATTTCATGGCTATGCATCAAGGTGCACCGGACAACTGAGCAGTCATTGTTCTAAACGCTGACTCACTGTCTGGTGGTCCTGACTGGAATCTGGTTGTACTGTTAATATGCACCATCACTGTGGGGCAAGCAAACCAGCCAGGTATAACCATAGTCCATAGGTTTGTACTGTTAATATGCATCATCACTGTGGGGCAAGCAAACCAGCCAGGTATAACCATAGTCCATAGGGTTGTACTGTTAATATGCACCATCACTGTGGGGCAAGCAAACCAGCCAGGTATAACCATAGTCCCTCTACACCAGGGGTATGCAATTAAAATTCAAATCGAATTGAAATCGATTTTCTTATGTCCTGAAATTCAGATGTTATTTCACAGATTCCTTGTGTAGGCTATTCCTATCAAAGGGAACGTAACGTTACTGTGCGATACTCACGTGAAGCGTTATGCGAATTGAGGATATCCCATTTCCTTCGTCGAATGACAGATAATCCTGACACTGACTCTGTTGATGTGCTGACATAAGTGAATATTTGAATGTTTGCTCAAGCTTTGTGCTTGCTCCTAGTGATGCTTCACATTGCCGCTTTTAATAATCACCATGGTCTGGGAACATATACAGTACTGCCCGGGGGAAGAAAGAACAGTTTCTCTGTCTTCACGGCATGTGAACATGGTTTCCTCTCTCCTGCTGCTGTCTCTCTTCTCGTCTGGTCCGGATAGGATGGCATCTGGTCCAGACCAGGACGATGGTCTGCATGGCATCTGGTCCGGACCAGGACGATGGTCTGCATGGCATCTGGTCCGGACCAGGACGATGGTCTGCATGGCATCTGGTCCGGACCAGGACGATGGTCTGCCTGGTGACTGCTGCTCTACAGTGGAATGAAGAGACAGTAGGTGTGTGAAGCAGACCTGGTTTGATGAGGTACAGTACACTGCCTATCTAGTCCCTAAGCTCAAGGTGAAGCTGGGTTTCTATTTTAGAATGAAACCTTGTGTAACACTATAACCAAGATCAGATTAGGAAACTCAATGTGTGGGCCAGGGTCTCAGAAGTTCTAGTCGCTCTGGAGAAATGGGTATCAGGCAGCACACTGAAACACAACACAGACTCGTCAGGTACGTTTAAAGATGAACAATATAACATTTATTTCCGTGTATCTCAGTTATCTTCCTTCTCTTTTCTTTTCAAGCATTACATTAACATATAACAATAATCAAAATAAATGTTTTCCCTTTTATCTAAATTTCTTTCTTTCATTCAGGTTTCCCAGTTTACGACGGAGTAGTCGACCATGGAGCAATCACCTGTCAGGTAAGTATAAATGTTTCACTTTTACTCCCTATTTAACATTTGAATGTTATTTGAGTTCCCTATTATTATTATTATTATTTAGGCACTCATTAATTTTATTTGTTCCTAATTTTTGAATTATTATAGTTTTATAAATCCTATTTTAAAGTGCCTCTACCTTAACAGGTGATCTGGTTTTATTATTATTATGATTCAATTCAACCTTCTATTTCAACAAAAACTTGTACCAACTGTTCCTTTAATGGAACTCATTAATAAGCAGCAGACAACGAAACAAAAAAACATGTTTCCTCCGAGGAACTCAGTAGTATTGCTCTCACTGCATCAACATGTAATCTCACAGGAAAATATAATAATATAAATCTAGAAAAGATTTTGTATAGTTTCAAATATTACTCTCATCAAAACAATACTGTAGCTCTGAATCTAATTCCAGTGCATATCCCAGTAAATGCAAGCAGAGCAATACTTACAAATCACAGTAGTAAACAACAATATAATATTTCCATACAACTTCAAAAATCAGTTAACTTGTGCTTTGGTTCTCGATAAGGCAACAGATCCAGGGATTCCTTGTGTTCAGGTGTGTGGGGCAATAGAGCACGATTGTCCTACCACTCTGTCGTTACTCCTTGTTCATCCGACGTGGGGCAATAAGAGCACGATTGTCCTACCACTCTTGTCGTTACTCCTTGTTCATTCGACGTGGGGCAATAAGAGCACGATTGTCCTACCACTCGTTAAACAGGAATAATTCAAACATCTCTCCTTTTCTCTCGATCCATCTCAAGGTTTTGGCTCGCCACTCCAGGAACCAACGGCACCTCTCTCCATCAGAAGCAAGCTGGGCTGAAGAATCGGTTCTGGTAGAATCACACACTCCAAAGAAGACGACGAAGGAAGAACACGAAGAAGAAGACGAAAAAGACCTGGCCTTGTACCCACAAAGCCAGAAAAACCATCACTACACTGTTTACATATATACTTTCCATGCAAAATAACCACAGCACCATTGTTTTATATGAACATAGGAACAATTAATATAACACCTTGAATCTTATTTAACTGTAATCTGTTAACTCAAATAAAATTGTCACTAACCACTTGTCATGTCTAATGGCCGATGACACACATGTTGCATAGACTTACTTTGGCTCACTCTAGATTGAACTAGCACAAGGCAAATTACACCAACCCAAAAGCTGCATCACCGCTGGTGTGCTTCAAACACCATACAACAGCTAGCAGCAAGCTTTACATTGGCAGGCCTCAAGCCTCAACAATATTGTTAGAGGTAAATAGTTGTATAAGTCATGCTAGCGCGGCTAATGCTAACGAGCTAGCGCGGCAAATGTTAACGAGCTAACGGTTGCTAATGCTTACGTTTAGGACGTTATCACATCATTTCAGTCAGTCTAACAGGTTGATAGCCTCTTTTTATCAGCACAGCACGTTTCATACACCTTTCATACACCTTTCATACACGGTTCAATAACACCTTAGCATCTCAGTAGAACTCACCGAGACTTTGCCTTCGGCAAATAGCAGCAGAATTGTAACTCCTACAGGTCTTTCAAGGTATAAATATATAAATAGCAGCAGAATTGTAACTCCTACAGGTCTTTCAAGGTTCGGTGGATCTGGTTGGGGAAGATATTTCCTTTACTGAATATTTTAGAAAGCTATAATGGATTTACCGATAGTAACCACACACATATATTTTACTTACACGTGTTACTCCGTTCTCTGCCTCAACATGCATCTGCTTCATAGCCACGCAAATAGCAAAAGGAAATGCTATTTTCCCATACCGTCTCATGACCCAAGCAGGGCGCGCTCTTTTTTCTTCTTCTAGTGCACCTGTGTAACGTCACTGACTGTAAAATACGTTTCAAAATAAGAGTCCTCCAACCATAAATTCACCTTGCAGGTTTTAAAATATTATTTAACCCATAAGCAATTTAGCTTATTGTCTTCTATTTTTTTCTACAAGTAGACATATTTACAGTTGTTTTCGACTATCTTATGTTAGACAGCTATTGTGCATTTACAGTGTTCTGGTAACCTGGGTTACACTTGCTTCTCCTTTGGGGCTACAGTAGGAAAGACCTTCCTGCCTCCGCGTCACCATGGTGATGTACTGTATATAGCAGGGTAATCAAGTAAAGTTCTAAGAGGTCCAGTTTGACAAAATGGCCTCAAGTCAGGGTCCGGTGGTGATGCATGCGTTTTTTATGCCCTCAACACATTTCTTTCCGTGCATTTTCCTATCAAATTATTATATTTGCTGTATGTTACTGTGCAATATGCATGTGAAGTTAAATTATTGTTCACTTTAGTTGTATGGTCCCCAACATACTTTAAAATCAAATAAAGTAGGCTACATTTCAATAATATTTCAACCTGTTTATTGTGGTGGCGCTACAGCAACCGTCTAAAGTTTAAAACTTAACAAATAACAAATCAACCGTACGTGCATCACTTTGCAACCACTACAAAAATGTAGGCGCAAGTGAGCAGAAACTTCCATCTGCTTTGAGCTGGTAGGAATTATGAAGTCCATCACTCTGTTTTCTCTGTAAAACCTATCAAACCCTACAGCTCCCATTGCTACACTACATCTTCAGACTGTCCTCCACAAAAAATCTTCACAGATTTTTGAAATATCAAAAATTGAGCCCACAGCGAATCAAATGTTTTACTGTAAACAGTACTGTATGCAGCTACTGTAAATACTCGCTCAATAAATATCCATTGTTCATGAAAAAAAGCATTTTCATGACGAAGTAGATGTGTGTGATAGTGTGAAATCTTTCAGAATGTTATCTCAAAAACTGAATTTTTGACAGTATTTAGAAATATGTCCTAATTTTCCCCCCTCAAACTACTGCTGTTCATACAAGTAAAATCCTAGTGCAACAGAAATATCTCCACCAATCAGAGACGTTGTTGTTGGCAACCCCACCCCAATAGCGGAACCTAGGGCTGCGTTCTGAATCACATACTTCTACTTCTTACTACCAGTACCTACTACAGCTGCCCTTAGAAAGTACGTACTTTGCAAGCAGTAGGCATCCAATTGGGACATACTACCTTGTCATAACATTGTGCCTTGAAATTTGCCCACATCCATCGCTGTCCATAACGCAACATTCGTCTACAGCTGTCACGACTCGCACATGTGACCCACATTTCCGCTGCGCACAGGATTGTGGGTCAGAATAGCCAGAAAAGCCTGCTGGCTTGCATACTGCAAAATACAACCGGATGTAGTAGGACATCCTGGTATTTTTGCCATACTGCATGTGGCATACTATGTATTGGGACATACTACATTCTGTTTTGGAATACTATATAGTAGGGTAGTATGCGATTCGGAACGCAGCCTAGAGCTGTGTTCGGAATCGCTCCCTATTCACTATATAGGGCGTCAGCCATTTTGTTTGTAGTGTCTGAATTCTCCACTGAATTTTCGTTCCCTATATAGTCCACTATTTATTACCCACAATTCACCTTGATTTTCAGGGAACAGTGCATGTACCCTACATTTTCTCCGTTCCCTAGGTAGTTCACTACATGATGAACCCTATATAGGGAATAGGGAGTGAGGGAACGAGGGAGCGATTCCGAACACAGCTTATGACTACAACTGGCTAAATTGACTCTGATTGAGAGGACACCTGTGCCATTGATTGTTTGATTGGTTTCCACCTGTCTTGTTAGTCTGTGTATATATAGTCTGTGTATATATAGTCTGTGTATATATACTCTACATGTGGCTCTCCTCTTGTTCATTATTCTCTGTAGCTGTACAGTGTCCCTGGTGTTGTCCTGTGCCAACTTTGTGAGTCTGTAAGCTTGTAAGCTTCGTCTTTTGTTCTCCACTTGTTGAGTGTATACCTTGCTTTTATTGTTTTTGGTTTTTGCTCTTTGTGGTGCCTTAATGTTAACCATCATTTTGTGGAAACTGCTGAAACCATGTTTAAGCACCCGTGACATTTCCATGCAACCCTTGTGATGGTGATGTTTAAGTCAGTGTGAAACCATGGACAGTATGGCTCCTCACATGGCAGGCAGCTCAATAAGAGCCAGATAGTGTGAAACCATGGACAGTATGGCTCCTCACATGGCAGGCAGCTCAATAAGAGCCAGATAGTGTGAAACCATGGACAGTATGGCTCCTCACATGGCAGGCAGCTCAATAAGAGCCAGATAGTGTGAAACCATGGACAGTATGGCTCCTCACATGGCAGGCAGCTCAATAAGAGCCAGATAGTGTGAAACCCTGGACAGTATGGCTCCTCACATGGCAGGCAGCTCAATAAGAGCCAGATAGTGTGAAACCCTGGACAGTATGGCTCCTCACATGGCAGGCAGCTCAATAAGAGCCAGATAGTGTGAAACCCTGGACAGTATGGCTCCTCACATGGCAGGCAGCTCAGTAAGAGTTCAAGCCCAGGGGGATGCAGACTGAACATGGTAAAGCATGACCTTCCCTTGGTGTCTGGTTGAGTTCAAGCTCTGCGTGATGCACAATAAACATGCTACTGTTTGGATTTCAGACACATGAGGAGATTTTGTAAGAGGTTTTAAATAATTCGGGTCCGGACAGTGACTCTCTTGTATTTGTCATTTGTCTCCTTCTCTTCCTCCTTTGAACACCTAACTTTTAGAGCCCTGCAAGGTCAAACACCCTACAGCAAGGTCAAACACCCTACATCACTGATTGGTCCTCATTCCTGAACACAGTTCAGAACAAGTTGAGAAGAAATTTCTTCTTAAGTCCACTTACAAAGATCCCGGGACAATTCTGGCATTCCTGAATGGTTTCTTATCTGGGATTTGTTCTTATCTAAGAACAGGATTTAAGAATGCAGAAATGCAGTCGTAGGTCGGCCAGATTGGAGTGCGCCCGTTCACAAACGCTGAATTTATGAGAAACCCGAGGTGATTGCGTTCACATCAAT
>NW_028176167.1:62500-73363 GCF_949987555.1 Borostomias antarcticus
AGTCGTGCCTGCAAGCCAGGGAGAAATGACAGGAGACCGTGGCGGGACAAATGTCGCATCCCGTAGAGGGACAGAAGTCGCATTCTGATGGCTTAGAACCAGAGGGGTGCGCGAGTGACATTTGGGCAGAATGAACAGGTGAAATTAAAGCTCTCGAAGAGATCTTTCTAATGCTATTGGTCAGCTTTGTATGCAGTTTTAATGTGAAAGATACTGTTACGGCTCCGCCTCCGCCTGGGCGCTCTCCAGCTCCCACCACCGTTCCCGCAGCGTGCGCGCCACGGCCTTCCACTTCAGCGCGCGCTCTGCGCGCCCTTCGACGTGATCACCCCGCACACCTGAACACGTGATCACCCCGCACACCTGAACACGGTTCCGCTAACCAGCTCCGAGGGCGCGGCTCACCTGCTGCCACCACTCATCCAATCACCTCCCCTATAAGAACCCGGTCTTCCCAACGTTCTTCCCTAAGATTCGTTATGATTCCGGTTTGTTTGCTGCTCTTTCCCTGGACTGACACACGGCTTCCCCGACCCATTCTCCCCGGACCTCGACCACGGATTGGATTACGTTTTCTGGACATTGTTTGTTGATCGATTGACCCCTGCCTGAACTTGACTACCCTTTGCCTTGCCCTCTGTACCTCCGCTTTGTATTAAACCGCCCTCTGGGCTTGGAACTGTCCGTCTGTGTCCGTGCGTTTGGGTCAGCTAGCGAACCAGCCCCCTTACAGATACATCTTAAATGCAGTCAAGACAAATTATTTTGCCTCTTAACTTTTGTCAAACCCCCTGGTTCCAGTCAATTGGATTATATAGGCTACTTTCGTTTACAATGACGTAACCTTATGAACACATAGCTTAACCTATAGGCCTACATAAACACAATAGCCTAAAACCATGTTTATTTAGGCCTACAATGTATTTTCTTTCATTGACAGCATGCCAAGAGTTAGGGTGAGGAAAACGACGCGCGGTCTCTTCAGCCCTGAGACCATCAGGCAGACAGCTCAGGAGGTCGTTGAAGGCTATATATTATTATGATATGTCTAATAATACATTCGTTTTGTGTTTGTCCCCACGCAGAGCAAATTATTTTGTTTACAACTATTTTGTTACCAAGGTGATTTGCTACCTAAATGATTGGTTTGAAGTGGTTCTCACGCGACTTCCTCGCGACCTAGCGAAACAATCATGATTTTATGACAAATCTGCAATAAACTAAAATGGGCAGGAAGAAATGCACAGCGAAACTAGAGAGAGAGAGAGAGAGAGAGAGAAACGTTCTTATGGAATGAATGAATTTATTTTTTAATGAAAGGATGAAAGAGCCGCAAGCCAACTTTTTTTTTATCAATGAATGGAGGAGCCGCACATTGACGGGCGTGGAGCCGTGGGTTGGCCACCCCTGCTCTACGGGATGCGACTTCCGCCACGGTCTCCTGTCATTTCTCCCTGGCTTGCAGGCACGACTTGCTCGCACGAAACATGAAAGCTATGTTATCATGTAGCCAGTAGATATGCTAAGAAAATTGCATATGTTTGCAAACTAAAACAAGTGAACACAATTTTACAATCAAAAAATGCTTATGAGACCATGATTTTATGGGGCAAAAGTGGTTTTCCATCGATATCTCTGTCAAATATGCTGCGATCGCGCCCAAAATTTGAAGGGAGCTCCTACACGGTAATATGTGTAGGCATGTATAACCACATATTTGCAGGTCCAGTCATTCTGGAGAAAATGGGAACGCGACTTTTGTCCTGCGCGACTTTTGACCCGGCTCTCCCCCATCTAAACAAAAAAACAAATTGATTTGGCATACGATCTACCCACAAAGCATGGTCTTGTCATCTAACCACGCAGATATTAATATTTTTAGTGCTATATTTACCATAGTCGTCTTCATTCTCTGAAGCGATGTATCGAAGTCCTTCATTAAGCGAGTCGAAACAGACACACACACACACACACACACAGACATACATACACACACACACACACACACACACACACACACACACACACACACACACACACACACATACATACACACATACACGCTCTTCTCTAAACAGCGGCAGAGCATTCGGTGACGTCACGCGGAAGTGCGGTGGCTGCCGCGCTTGTATGCGCAAGCAGTTTCACATACAGCTGCGCTGGTTGGAACGAACGTGTATGTGTGTGTGTGTGTGTGTGTGTATGTATGTAGGCTATGTTCGATCTCATACATACACACACACACACACACATACACACATACACGCGCCACTGAGCTCACAACTCACAACGCAAACAGTCATTCGGTCACGTGAGCTCCCCCATTCATTTAAAGCGCGAGCGAACTACCGCGCATGTGCGCATGTTTTGCAGTGAGCTCTGCTTGTTCACACGAACGTGTGTGTATGTCTGTATGTGTGTGTGTATGTATATACATACACACATACACACACACATACATACACGTTGTAAGTAAGCTTGAACACGCAACCAAAGGGCACTTTTCACACCCCATAATAGATGGGGGTCTGTGCAGGCTCTCTGTCTGATTACCCTGCGTGTGTGTGTGTGTGTGTGTGTGTGTGTGTGTGTGTGTGTGTGTGTGTGTGTGTGAGCCAGAGATGATGTCATAGTGGCAGGGCTGCCACAGCCCTGTGTGTGTGTGTGTGTGTGTGTGTGTGTGTGTGTGTGTGTGTGTGTGTGTGTGTGTGTCACCAACACGGATCACCCTTGATCATGTTTATAAAACACAATGTTTCAATACATTTTACTGCATCATTAGATGATTGACAGAAGAAGCCTTGAAGGAATTATTTTTTTCTTCTTATCACTGCTAGAGAACTATTCTATATGATTGTTATCAAGTCAAGTCAAGTAGTCAAGTACAGTAGATGTTTATTTGAGCCCAGAGGAGCAGTTGGTTTTTCAGCAGTAGAAACATATTAGTATACAATATCACATTAGATACATTATTCAAAACAGGATTAAAAACTATATTTATAAAGTGTGGTTGGTAAACGAGAGGGAAGTGTTAACTTTCAAAAGCAGATACGTCCGTTTTGATACATTTTGATGAATAATTTTTCAATTAAATATAATTATCAAATATCAATCAAACTGCAGTTGGGTTGTTTTGATTAAGTAAAGATCACTCTTCTTCTTAAAGAACACTCTTCTTCTGAACACTCTTCTTCTGAACACTCTTCTTCTGAACACTCTTCTTCTTAAAGATCACTCTTCTTCTTAAAGATCACTCTTCTTCTGATCACTCTTCTTCTTAAAGATCACTCTTCTTCTTAAAGATCACTCTTCTTCTTCTGATCACTCTTCTTCTTAAAGATCACTCTTCTTCTTAAAGATCACTCTTCTTCTTCTGATCACTCTTCTTCTTAAAGAGCACTCTTCTTCTTAAAGATCACTCTTCTTCTTCTGATCACTCTTCTTCTTAAAGATCACTCTTCTTCTTAAAGATCACTCTTCTAACCCAACTGCACTTTGACTGATATTTGATATTCCTGGAATATTCCTTGGAATCCTGGGGGGCTCCTGTGTTGAGGGAACAGACCCAGTCCTGGGGGGCTCCTGTGTTGAGGGAGCAGGACCCAGTCCTGGGGGGCTCCTGTGTTGAGGGAACAGACCCAGTCCTGGGGGGCTCCTGTGTTGAGGGAACAGGACCCAGTCCTGGGGGGCTCCTGTGTTGAGGGAACAGACCCAGTCCTGGGGGGCTCCTGTGTTGAGGGAACAGACCCAGTCCTGGGGGTCTCCTGTGTTGAGGGAACAGACCGAGTCCTGGGGGGCTCCTGTGTTGAGGGAACAGACCCAGTCCTGGGGGGCTCCTGTGTTGAGGGAGAGGGACCCAGTCCTGGGGGGCTCCTGTGTTGAGGGAGCAGGACCCAGTCCTGGGGGGCCCCTGTGTTGAGGGAACAGGACCCAGTCCTGGGGGGCTCCTGTGTTGAGGGAACAGACCCAGTCCTGGGGGGCTCCTGTGTTGAGGGAACAGACCCAGTCCTGGGGGGCCCCTGTGTTGAGGGTGAGGGAAGATGAGTCATGGCTGCCATCCTTTACCACTTGGGGTCGGCATGCAAACTACACGATTTTACACTGCAAAGCACACCCCCAATGGGGAGTTCTATGTATCTTCTGCATGTGTAGCCTGGTGTATTGTGTAGCCTGGTGTATTGTGTAGCATGGTGTATTGTGTAGCATGGTGTATTGTGTAGCATGGTGTATTGTGTAGTATGGTGTATTGTGTAGGATGGTGTATTGTGTAGCATGGTGTATTGTGTAGCCTGGTGTATTGTGTAGCATGGTGTATTGTGTAGCATGGTGTATTGTGTAGCATGGTGTATTGTGTAGCATGGTGTATTGTGTAGCATGGTGTATTGTGTAGCATGGTGTATTGTGTAGCATGGTGTATTGTGTAGCACGGTGTATTGTGTAGCATGGTGTATTGTGTAGCATGGTGTATTGTGTAGCATGGTGTATTGTGTAGCCTGGTGTATTGTGTAGCATGGTGTATTGTGTAGCATGGTGTATTGTGTAGTATGGTGTATTGTGTAGTATGGTGTATTGTGTAGTATGGTGTATTGTGTAGGATGGTGTATTGTGTAGGATGGTGTATTGTGTAGCATGGTGTATTGTGTAGTATGGTGTATTGTGTAGTATGGTGTATTGTGTAGCATGGTGTATTGTGTAGCATGGTGTATTGTGTAGCATGGTGTATTGTGTAGTATGGTGTATTGTGTAGTATGGTGTATTGTGTAGCAGGGTGTATTGTGTAGCATGGTGTATTGTGTAGCATGGTGTATTGTGTAGCATGGTGTATTGTGTAGCATGGTGTATTGTGTAGCATGGTGTAGCGTGTAGCATGGTGTATTGTGTAGCATGGTGTATTGCGACCCACTCAACGCCATCTGAGTTGTTTCTCTCCTGCGTCCACGGGAAAGGTGCTTGTGTCCACGGAGACGCTAGCTCAGGTCCTCTGGTACTGAGCTTTTAATGGCTCCTAGAGCCAGGACTAAGAGGCCTGGGGAGGTCCTAGAGCCAGGACTAAGAGGCCTGGGGAGGTCCTAGAGTCAGGACTAAGAGGCATGGGGAGGTCCTAGAGCCAGGACTAAGAGGCCTGGGGAGGTCCTAGAGCCAGGACTAAGAGGCCTGGGGAGGTCCTAGAGTCAGGACTAAGAGGCATGGGGAGGTCCTAGAGTCAGGACTAAGAGGCCTGGGGAGGTCCTAGAGTCAGGACTAAGAGCCCTGGGGAGGTTCTAGAGCCAGGACTAAGAGGCATGGGGAGGTCCTAGAGTCAGGACTAACAGGCCTGGGGAGGTCCTAGAGTCAGGACTAAGAGGCATGGGGAGGTCCTAGAGTCAGGACTAAGAGCCATGGGGAGGTCCTAGAGTCAGGACTAAGAGGCATGGGGAGGTCCTAGAGTCAGGACTAAGAGGCATGGGGAGGCCCTAGAGTCAGGACTAAGAGGCCTGGGGAGGTCCTAGAGTCAGGACTAAGAGGCCTGGGGAGGTCCTAGAGTCAGGACTAAGAGGCATGGGGAGGTTCTAGAGTCAGGACTAAGAGGCCTGGGGAGGTCCTAGAGTCAGGACTAAGAGGCATGGGGAGGTCCTAGAGCCAGGACTAAGAGCCCTGGGGAGGTTCTAGAGTCAGGACTAAGAGGCATGGGGAGGTTCTAGAGTCAGGACTAAGAGGCCTGGGGAGGTCCTAGAGTCAGGACTAAGAGGCATGGGGAGGTCCTAGAGCCAGGACTAAGAGCCCTGGGGAGGTCCTAGAGCCAGGACTAAGAGGCATGGGGAGGGTTAGGGTCAGGGTTAGGGTCAGGGTTAGGGTTAGGGTTAGTCAGGGTTAGGGTTAGGGTTAGCCAGCCTCTGGAACACCCTGCCTGAGGACCTGAGAACGTCTGAGACCGTGGAAACTTTTAAGAGAGATTTTAAAACCTGTTTAATATTGATTTCACCACATAGTTGTACTTTCTTAAATATCTTAAATGTCTTAAATGTCTTAATATCTTAAACTGTTCTTGATTTGTTTTCTCTATTTTTATCTTATTTATTCTATTTTGAGATATTTTTTTTTTCATTAACTTAATTGTTTCTTTTAAATCTGTTCTCATTGTGTTTATCCATTTCTATAGAAATTCTATAGTTGTATTCTAGTAAGAACACAACAGCTGTTCACAAGTAAACACCCCTTCTGAGTCATATGATTCAAGAAAACAACCAACCCCCAACTCTGATTCGGGAGCATGCTTAGCGCACGTAAGGTCGGAGGAGAGAAGGAGAGGAGAGAAGGAAAGGGGGAAGGAGAGGTGATATGGAGGGGAGAGGACTGCTGTGTGTGTGTGTGTGTGTTTGTGTGTGTGTGTGTGTATTCTTTTTTTGGTGTCATAAGTCTTAGATGATGTCACAGAATGAAAGACTGAGAAGATGAGGAGTGTGTTTGGAGGGGGGAGGGGGGGGGGGGGGGGTTTGAGGAGTGTGTTTGGAGGGGGGAGGGGGGGGGGGGTTGAGGAGTGTGTTTGGTCTGGGAGGGGGGGGGGGGGTTGAGGAGTGTGTTTGGAGGGGGGAGGGGGGGGGGGTTGAGGAGTGTGTTTGGAGGGGGGAGGGGGGGGGGGGGTTGAGGAGTGTGTTTGGAGGGGGGAGGGGGGGGGGGTTGAGGAGTGTGTTTGGAGGGGGGGGGGGGGGGGGGGTTTGAGGAGTGTGTTTGGTCTGGGAGGGGGGGGGGGGGTTGAGGAGTGTGTTTGGAGGGGGGAGGGGGGGGGGGGGGTTGAGGAGTGTGTTTGGAGGGGGGAGGGGGGGGGGGGGGTTTGAGGAGTGTGTTTGGAGGGGGGAGGGGGGGGGGGGTTGAGGAGTGTGTTTGGAGGGGGGAGGGGGGGGGGGGTTGAGGAGTGTGTTTGGAGGGGGGAGGGGGGGGGGGGTTGAGGAGTGTGTTTGGAGGGGGGAGGGGGGGGGGGGTTGAGGAGTGTGTTTGGAGGGGGGAGGGGGGGGGGGGTTGAGGAGTGTGTTTGGAGGGGGGAGGGGGGGTTGAGGAGTGTGTTTGGAGGGGGGAGGGGGGGGGGGGTTGAGGAGTGTGTTTGGAGGGGGGAGGGGGGGGGGGTTTGAGGAGTGTGTTTGGAGGGGGGAGGGGGGGGGGGGTTGAGGAGTGTGTTTGGAGGGGGGAGGGGGGGGGGGTTTGAGGAGTGTGTTTGGAGGGGGGAGGGGGGGGGGGGGGGGGTTGAGGAGTGTGTTTGGAGGGGGGAGGGGGGAGGGGGTTGAGGAGTGTGTTTGGAGGGGGGAGGGGGGGGGGGGGGGTTTGAGGAGTGTGTTTGGTCTGGGAGGGGGGGGGGGGGTTGAGGAGTGTGTTTGGTCTGGGAGGGGGGGGGGGGGTTGAGGAGTGTGTTTGGTCTGGGAGGGGGGGGGGGGGTTTGAGGAGTGTGTTTGGAGGGGGGAGGGGGGGGGTTTGAGGAGTGTGTTTGGTCTGGGAGGGGGGGGGGGGGTTTGAGGGGTGTGTTTGGAGGGGGGAGGGGGGGGGGGGGGGGTTGAGGAGTGTGTTTGGAGGGGGGAGGGGGGGGGGTTGAGGAGTGTGTTTGGTCTGGGAGGGGGGGGGGGGGTTGAGGAGTGTGTTTGGTCTGGGAGGGGGGGGGGGGGTTTGAGGAGTGTGTTTGGAGGGGGGAGGGGGGGGGTTTGAGGAGTGTGTTTGGTCTGGGAGGGGGGGGGGGGTTGAGGAGTGTGTTTGGAGGGGGGAGGGGGGGGGGGGGGTTTGAGGAGTGTGTTTGGAGGGGGGAGGGGGGGGGGGGGGGGTTGAGGAGTGTGTTTGGAGGGGGGAGGGGGGGGGGTTGAGGAGTGTGTTTGGAGGGGGGAGGGGGGGGGGGGGGGTTTGAGGAGTGTGTTTGGAGGGGGGAGGGGGGGGGGGGGTTGAGGAGTGTGTTTGGTCTGGGAGGGGGGGGGGGGTTGAGGAGTGTGTTTGGAGGGGGGAGGGGGGGGGGGGGTTTGAGGAGTGTGTTTGGAGGGGGGAGGGGGGGGGGGGGGGTTGAGGAGTGTGTTTGGAGGGGGGGGGGGGTTGAGGAGTGTGTTTGGAGGGGGGAGGGGGGGGGGGTTGAGGAGTGTGTTTGGAGGGGGGAGGGGGGGGGGGGTTGAGGAGTGTGTTTGGAGGGGGGAGGGGGGGGGGGGGGTTTGAGGAGTGTGTTTGGAGGGGGGAGGGGGGGGGGGGGGGGTTGAGGAGTGTGTTTGGAGGGGGGAGGGGGGAGGGGGTTTGAGGAGTGTGTTTGGAGGGGGGAGGGGGGGGGGGGTTGAGGAGTGTGTTTGGAGGGGGGAGGGGGGGGGGGTTTGAGGAGTGTGTTTGGAGGGGGGAGGGGGGGGGGGGGGGTTGAGGAGTGTGTTTGGAGGGGGGAGGGGGGAGGGGGTTGAGGAGTGTGTTTGGAGGGGGGAGGGGGGGGGGGGGGGTTTGAGGAGTGTGTTTGGTCTGGGAGGGGGGGGGGGGGTTGAGGAGTGTGTTTGGTCTGGGAGGGGGGGGGGGGGGTTGAGGAGTGTGTTTGGTCTGGGAGGGGGGGGGGGGGTTTGAGGAGTGTGTTTGGAGGGGGGAGGGGGGGGGTTTGAGGAGTGTGTTTGGTCTGGGAGGGGGGGGGGGGGGTTTGAGGGGTGTGTTTGGAGGGGGGAGGGGGGGGGGGGGGGGTTGAGGAGTGTGTTTGGAGGGGGGAGGGGGGGGGGGTTGAGGAGTGTGTTTGGTCTGGGAGGGGGGGGGGGGGTTGAGGAGTGTGTTTGGTCTGGGAGGGGGGGGGGGGGTTTGAGGAGTGTGTTTGGAGGGGGGAGGGGGGGGGTTTGAGGAGTGTGTTTGGTCTGGGAGGGGGGGGGGGGTTGAGGAGTGTGTTTGGAGGGGGGAGGGGGGGGGGGGGGTTTGAGGAGTGTGTTTGGAGGGGGGAGGGGGGGGGGGGGGGGTTGAGGAGTGTGTTTGGAGGGGGGAGGGGGGGGGGTTGAGGAGTGTGTTTGGAGGGGGGAGGGGGGGGGGGGGGGTTTGAGGAGTGTGTTTGGAGGGGGGAGGGGGGGGGGGGGTTGAGGAGTGTGTTTGGTCTGGGAGGGGGGGGGGGGTTGAGGAGTGTGTTTGGTCTGGGAGGGGGGGGGGGTTTGAGGAGTGTGTTTGGAGGGGGAGGGGGGGGGGGGGGGGTTGAGGAGTGTGTTTGGAGGGGGGGGGGGGTTGAGGAGTGTGTTTGGAGGGGGGAGGGGGGGGGGGTTGAGGAGTGTGTTTGGAGGGGGGAGGGGGGGGGGGGTTGAGGAGTGTGTTTGGAGGGGGGAGGGGGGGGGGGGGGTTTGAGGAGTGTGTTTGGAGGGGGGAGGGGGGGGGGGGGGGTTGAGGAGTGTGTTTGGAGGGGGGAGGGGGGAGGGGGTTTGAGGAGTGTGTTTGGTCTGGGAGGGGGGGGGGGTGGTTGAGGAGTGTGTTTGGAGGGGGAGGGGGGGGGGGGTTGAGGAGTGTGTTTGGTCTGGGAGGGGGGGGGGGGTTTGAGGAGTGTGTTTGGAGGGGGGAGGGGGGGGGGGGTTTGAGGAGTGTGTTTGGTCTGGGAGGGGGGGGGGGGTTGAGGAGTGTGTTTGGAGGGGGGAGGGGGGGGGGGGGTTTGAGGAGTGTGTTTGGAGGGGGGAGGGGGGGGGGGGGGGGGTTGAGGAGTGTGTTTGGAGGGGGGGGGGGGTTGAGGAGTGTGTTTGGAGGGGGGAAGGGGGAAGGGGGGGGGGGGGGTTTGAGGAGTGTGTTTGGAGGGGGGAGGGGGGGGGGGGGGTTGAGGAGTGTGTTTGGTCTGGGAGGGGGGGGGGGGTTTGAGGAGTGTGTTTGGAGGGGGGAGGGGGGGGGGGGTTTGAGGAGTGTGTTTGGAGGGGGGAGGGGGGGGGGGGTTGAGGAGTGTGTTTGGAGGGGGGAGGGGGGGGGGGGGTTTGAGGAGTGTGTTTGGAGGGGGGAGGGGGGGGGGGGGGGGTTTGAGGAGTGTGTTTGGAGGGGGGAGGGGGGGGGGGTTTGAGGAGTGTGTTTGGAGGGGGGAGGGGGGGGGGGGTTGAGGAGTGTGTTTGGAGGGGGGAGGGGGGGGGGGGTTGAGGAGTGTGTTTGGAGGGGGGAGGGGGGGGGGGGGGTTGAGGAGTGTGTTTGGAGGGGGGAGGGGGGGGGGGGGGGTTTGAGGAGTGTGTTTGGGGGGGGGGGAGGGGGGGGGGGGGTTTGAGGAGTGTGTTTGGTCTGGGAGGGGGGGGGGGGGGGGTTGAGGAGTGTGTTTGGAGGAGGGAGGGGGGGGGGGGGGGTTTGAGGAGTGTGTTTGGAGGGGGGAGGGGGGGGGGGGGTTTGAGGAGTGTGTTTGGAGAGGGGAGGGGGGGGGGGGGTTGAGGAGTGTGTTTGGAGGGGGGAGGGGGGGGGGGTTTGAGGAGTGTGTTTGGAGGGGGGAGGGGGGGGGGGTTTGAGGAGTGTGTTTGGTCTGGGAGGGGGTTTGAGGAGTGTGTTTGGAGGGGGGAGGGGGGGGGGGGGGTTTGAGGAGTGTGTTTGGAGAGGGGAGGGGGGGGGGGGGTTGAGGAGTGTGTTTGGAGGGGGGAGGGGGGGGGGGTTTGAGGAGTGTGTTTGGAGGGGGGAGGGGGGGGGGGTTTGAGGAGTGTGTTTGGTCTGGGAGGGGGTTTGAGGAGTGTGTTTGGAGGGGGGAGGGGGGGGGGGTTTGAGGAGTGTGTTTGGAGGGGGGAGGGGGGGGGGGTTTGAGGAGTGTGTTTGGTCTGGGAGGGGGGGGGGGGGGGTTGAGGAGTGTGTTTGGAGGGGGGAGGGGGGGGGGGGGGGTTTGAGGAGTGTGTTTGGAGGGGGAGGGGGGGGTTGAGGAGTGTGTTTGGAGGGGGGAGGGGGGGGGGGGGGGTTTGAGGAGTGTGTTTGGAG
>NW_028176166.1:0-20175 GCF_949987555.1 Borostomias antarcticus
ATTTTGTGACACCACATCCACACTCTGAGAGCAGGGGATGAGTGGAGAGGGGGATGAGGAGAGAGAGAGAGCGAGAGAGAGAGAGAGAGAGAGAGGAGGGAGAGGGAGAAAGAGAGATAAGTAGAGGGGGGTGCAAGAGAGAGAAGACAGGGGGAGGGATGCTCAGTGGAGCGAGGGGGGTGCAAGAGAGAGAAGACAGGGGAAGGGATGCTCAGTGGAGCAGAAAGTAATTGAGAGAGAAGGAGAGGGAGGGTGAGGAGAGAGAGAGAGAGAGGAGGGAGAGAGAGAGGGAGAGAGAGAAGGAGAGGGAGAGAGGAGGGAGGGTAAGGAGAGAGAGAGGAGGGAGAGGAGAGAGAGAGGAGGAGAGGGAGAGAGAGAGAAGGAGAGGGAGAGGGAGAGAGAGAGAGAAGGAGAGGGAGAAGGAAAGGAGAGAGGAGGAGAGGGAGAGAGAAGGAGAGGGAGAGAGGAGGAGAGAGAGAGAAGGAGAGGGAGAGAGGAGGAGAGGGAGAGAGAAGGAGAGGGAGGGTGAGGAGAGAGAGAGAGAGGAGGGAGAGAGAGAGAGAGGCGGGAGAGAGAGGAGGGAGAGAGAGAGAGAAGGAGAGGGAGAGAGGAGGAGAGGGAGGGTGAGGAGAGAGAGAGAGAGAAGGAGAGGGAGAGGGAGAGAGAGAGAGAGAGAGAGAGAGGGAGAGGGAGAGAGAGAGAGAGAGGGAGAGAGAGAGAGAAGGAGAGGGAGAGAGGAGGAGAGGGAGGGTGAGGCAGAAACAAAGAGAGTGAAGGAGGAGCACATGGACTGAGAGGGAGTCTCCAGACACCCCTGGATAGAGAGAAAAGACAGCGAGCGTGAGAAGATAGCATGCAGAGAGACAGAAGGAGAGAGAGAGAGAGAAGGAGAGAGAGAGAGAGAAGGAGAGAAGAAGAAGAAGCATACTACTCTACACCAAATACCCCATCAAACATACTATTCAACACAAAACGCCCCCTCAAGCGTACTACTCTCCACCAAACACCTGTCAAGCATACTATTCAATAATAACACCCCGCCAAGTTATACTACTCTACACCAACCACAACCAAGTCCAGATGTCAGGAGGTTGTGTGCTGATGTAACGGTAGTGCTCTCGACTGTGTACTACTCTCGTCTGTGTAGTATGCTCGTCTGTGTTGTTTCTAGTCTGTGTACTACTCTCGTCTGTGTAGTATGCTCGTCTGGGTTGTTTCTAGTCTGTGTACTACTCTCGTATGTGTAGTATGCTCATCTGTGTTGTTTCGAGTCTGTGTAGTACTCTCGTCTGTGTAGTATGCTCGTCTGTGTTGTTTCTAGTCTGTGTAGTACTCTCGTCTGTGTAGTATGCTCGTCTGCGTACTACTCTCGTATGTGTAGTATGCTCGTCTGTGTTGTTTCTAGTCTGTGTACTACTCTTGTATGTGTAGTATGCTCGTCTGTGTTGTTTCTAGTCTGTGTACTACTCTCGTCTGTGTAGTATGCTCGTCGGTGTTGTTTTCTAGTCTGTGTAGTACTCTCGTCTGTGTAGTATGCTCGTCTGTGTTGTACGCTTGTCTGTGTAGTACTCTCGTCTGTGTCGTTTCGTTTATTTGTTTGACCCTGTTAAGGGATTGTCCAGGGCGGGACGCGAACCTGCAACCTTGCGCTTGCAAGTCAGATGTGCTGACAACTACGCCAAGAGATATATCCCTATCGGCAGGGTTGTTAACACATGCTTTAAACTAGGGGAGTGAGTTTCACCAACTACTCGCTACCACTACTGCCGAGGACTACACTCACTCCACAAGGATTTGTGAGGACTCACAATTCACTCATTTACCCTGACATGAATAGGCTGGTTTACCCGACTGTGATGACTGGAAGGTTTGTTCTTTGGTGAGTTAAGGGGGAAATCAACAGCTTTAACAACCGCTCCACTCCTGGGGTCTGACATGCAGTGGTGAGGAGGAGAGGACTAGAGGAGGAGAGGGAGAGAGGGAGAGAGGGAGAGAGGAGGAGAGGGGGGGAGGAGGAGAGGAGGAGAGGGAGAAAGGAGGAGAGAAGGAGAGGAGGAGAGGGGGAGAGAGAGAGAGGGAGAGAGGAGGAGAGGGGGAGAGGGGAGAGGAGGAGAGAAGGAGAGGGAGAAAGGAGGAGAGGAGGAGAAGGAGAGAGGGGGAGAAGGAGAGAGGGAGAGAGTGTGGCAGGTGTCTTCACTACCTCCATTTCACACACATGCGTCCTCATGCACACACACACACACACACACACACACACACACACACACACACTGTATCTCTACCCTGACTGTTTGGTCTCCGGCCTGCCAGCTGGGTACATTCTCTCTCTGTGTGTAGTACCATACATCTGGGAAACGTTATCGGTCGGCGTCACGATTTCCTCCCGGAGCTGAACGGCCCTGAGATTCTCCTCACTAGTCTTATTTCAGCTGGGGCGGCTGTAGCTCAGTTGGTAGAGCGGGTCGTTCAATGATCAAAGGGTCAGTGGTTCAAATCCCAGCTCCGACTGTCCACATGTTGAAGTGTCCTTGAACAAGACACCTAACCCCTAATTGCTCCCAATGAGCAGGTTAGCACCTTGCATGGCAGCTATCGCCATTGGTGTGTGAATGGGTGAATGAGATGCCATTGTAAAGCGCTTTGAGTGCCGCTAAGGTGGAAAAGCGTTATATAAGTGCAGTCCATTTACCATTTAGCTGATTCAGTGAGACACCAGGGAAACCTATCTGCCCGGAGCTTATATACCATGCCACGCCTGCCTTTAAGTCCTGGTTAAGAGCGTTCCTTTCTTCCTGCTTGCGCCAACTCAAGATCCCCAAAATCTGAAGAAGAGCCCTAATTGTCACAATCCCTAAGCCGATCAAGCCTGAAGGGGACCCCAAGAGTTACCGCCCCATCTCTCTGTTATGTATCCCCTTCAAGATCCTCGAGCGTCTCATCTATTCCCGTGTGGAACCAATCCTCGACCCGCTGCTCCCACGGGAGCAGGTCAGGTTCCAATGTGGGACATCGACCGTAGATCAAGTCCCTTTGATGACTCAAGACATTGAGGACAGCTTCTCGTTTAAAAAGAAGTCCGGAGCCGTCTTTATAGACCTGACGGCTGCCTTCGACACCGTATGGCACCGTGGCCTCACCTGCAAGCTGCTCCGCCTGCTGCTGGACAGGAACATGGTCAGCATGATCATGGAGCTTGTCCGAAACCGCAGTTTCACCCTCACCACCGGCAGCGGACAGTGAAGCAGGTTGAGACGCCTTAACAACGGCGTCCCCCAGGGATCTGTCCTGGCCCCCCTCCTTTATAACATCTACACCTACGACCTGCCGACCAGTCTCCAGGAAGTACGCCTACGCGGACGACCTTGCGCTGGTGTACTTAGCTGGTGACTGGCAGGCCGTGGAGGAGACCCTGAGCCAGGACATGCAGACACTAGCGGCATACCTCCAGAAATGGAGATTGAAGCTCAGTGAGGCAAAGACGGTGTCGGCTGCCTTTCACCTTAACAACAAGGAAGCCAAACGTGTGCTCTGAGTGCACACCGATGGAACACTCCTGCCATTCAGCGCCAAACCAACCTTCCTCGGCGTGACATTGGACAGGTCGCTCACGTTCCGCCGTACGACCGCCGGCTAGCACTTCTCCATCTGCTATCGACGTTACAACGGAACGCCCCAATGCCATGTTCACATCTCACAGTCTGGGTCCTCCAGCTTATTATTCGTGATTAAAAAAAAAGAATATAGCCCAAATCCACAAAGAATGTCTTGCTCCCACTAATAGCTCAACATTTTGCACAATAATTGCAACGGCAATCTGCTCCAGTTTAGTAGGATATCCACAAAAGATTTTGCTCTAATGATATACTCAGGCAAACATGTCAACACATTTACCACCTGTGTGCAATTTATGCCCATGATTGCCATTAGCCATGTGGTAAATAGTGGCTTTGTGCCAAGAACCCAATATCCACGATAATTACAGAGAGAAAGCGCAAATATAAACTGAATAATGTGATCTCTCCCCAGTGTTTCAAGCTTAATATTTCAGGACACACACTGGTTCATAATGAAAATGACAGACCACACTTTGCAGAAAATATCAGTTATGTTTGTTTCTGTGCATCACAGCTGGCTGAACCTGTTCCCTCTACTGTATGTATTGCCCGTAGTATCATCCAATATCAATTCAATATCATTCAAACCTCTTCTGAGGAGAGACAGAAGGAGAGAGTACGCGCTGACTGCTGCAGTTTATACCAGCTTTCAAAAGCGGTATTTGCCCCTCTCTTACCGCGTGTGGCAGTTAGCTCGTGGTCTTTGTTGATCAGACGCAAGGCTTATTTGGGGCAATTTTGCACAGAATTACCTAATTTACATACATTCAAATGAGCCTGGCTCAGCTTTGAAACTATTTGCTCATCGGTGCAGTTTGCAATACTTCTCACCCTTTGCGTGTGCTTTGTGGATTAGATGCTATTTTTATATCTCATTTGCACGGGTTTTGCCGCTGCAAAAGCTGCGCAATCCTTTTGTGGATTTGGCCTTATGTATACATAGCAAATTAATCTGTCTGTCTCTCTCTCTCTTTCTTTCTCTCCTTCCCTCCGTCAGACCTGGTCTCAGTGGATCTGGACCAGTATGAGACGGGGGTCTTGTCGGACACTCTAAGGGGCTTCCTTCAAGACCTGCCCTCCCCACTCATCCCCGCCATGGTCTACAGTGAGCTCGTCTACACAGTCCAAGGTACAGTTGCCAGAAACACACACACACACACATGCATGCACACACACATACACACGCACGCACGCACGCACACACCCCAGTCAACTCCGTGATGGCCGTGCCCGAGGGAGGTGGTTGGTTGGGTCGATGCCCTTTCCACACTTTCTTGTTGAAACCCCAGTGAAGACTTCTCAAGGTCTCTGAGTGAACGTCAGTCACCCTCGCTGCCCTCACGTCGTACAGTACGTCTGATCTCCACTGCGCCAAGTTACCCAGAGTGCTTCAGTCCCTCCGGACGTCAGCGCCCACGCGTGTCCCCCCCCCCGCCCCCCCGCCGTCGCCATCGTGTTCCACTCTGGCATCAAGACACGTCGGTATATGCCGCTCACGTCAGCATCAATGTCACCCCCCTCCCCCCAGTACGCTGTGGGCTGTGGGGGGGGGAGGAGCCTATCTGTGGGCCGTGTGTTGGCCCAGCTCCAGTTTAATATAGCTCTCCTCCTCTGGAGCTCCTCTGGCCCCTGTCTGGCCCCAACGGTCTGCCTGCTCCGGCTCTTAAGAGGCACAGCTCCTCTGGCCCCTGTCTGGCCCCCACGGCCTGCCTGCTCCGGCTCTTAAGAGGCACAGCTCTGCCTTATCTATTCTTCATGACCCCTCTCCCTTGAAACATGTGGTGCGTCAGGCTTTACGTGGGTGGAGTGTGTGTGTGTGTGTGTGTGTGTGTGTGTATGTGTGTGTGTTGTGTGTGTGTGTGTGTATGTGTGTGTGGGGGTTCTTGTGAGAGACAGAAAGAGAGCGAGAGAGAAATTGTGTGTGTGTGTGTGTGTGTGTGTGTGTGTGTGTGTGTGTGTGTGTGTGTGTGTGTGTGTGTGTGTGTGTGTGCGTGTGTGGTGTTTTGGGACACGCAGGGTACACAGGGGCGATGTCAAGCCTCAGGGCGAGTTCACACTAACTCCTCCATGACCTCCTCCTCTGAAAGGAGCCAGCTCAAGCGTTGCCATCAGCTCTGCGAGCGAACCCAGTTATGTAAATGCTTGTCTTTCTATGCGTTGAACCCTGGAGTGTCAGCAGCTTTTTGAATTTTATGTATGAAAACCTTAAGTCAGGCTAAACCGCTTGAAAAGACCTGTCAGATATTTTACGCAGCTGCTTCCAGGTTAAACCCAGTGAAATGGAACTTTCTTACTTACTTTAGGAAGGGGTCTCGGAAATGGGGGAATTATTTGAAGTAAAACAGGATAAAAGCAGCGGCTAGGATAGGACTGGGAGCTGGAACATTTGTACGGTAGATGTTTTGGGCTAACAGAAGCCCTTTAGAGTGGATGTCCAGAACACGCTGGTGCTTCTTCTCTGTCTGTCAGGTCTAGTGCACTGAAAGGTGTGGCTCTGTCAGGTCTAGTGCACTGACAGGTGTGGCTCTGTCAGGTCTAGTGCACTGAAAGGTGTGGCTCTGTCAGGTCTAGTGCACTGAAAGGTGTGGCTCTGTCAGGTCTAGTGCACTGAAAGGTGTGGCTCTGTCAGGTCTAGTGCACTGAAAGATGTGGCTCTGTCAGGTCTAGTGCACTGACAGGTGTGGCTTTGCTGTCCTGGTCAGTTCAGTATCCCGGCATCACCAGCGAGAGGGAACCTGTGACGACCCGGAGCCCCTCTACCTGACCCTCTCTGAAGAGCCCCTCTACCTGACCCTCTCTGAAGAGTCTCTCTACCTGACCCTCTCTGAAGAGCCCCTCTACCTGACCCTCTCTGAAGAGTCTCTACCTGACCCTCTCTGAAGAGTCTCTCCTCCTGACCCTCTCTGAAGAGTCTCTACCTGACCCTCTCTGAAGAGTCTCTACCTGACCCTCTCTGAAGAGTCTCTCTACCTGACCCTCTCTGAAGAGTCTCTACCTGACCCTCTCTGAAGAGTCTCTACCTGACCCTCTCTGAAGAGTCTCTACCTGACCCTCTCTGAAGAGCCCCTCTACCTGACCCTCTCTGATGAGTCTCTCTACCTGACCCTCTCTGAAGAGTCTCTCTACCTGACCCTCTCTGAAGAGTCTCTACCTGACCCTCTCTGAAGAGTCTCTACCTGACCCTCTCTGAAGAGTCTCTACCTGACCCTCTCTGAAGAGTCTCTACCTGACCCTCTCTGAAGAGTCTCTACCTGACCCTCTCTGAAGAGCCCCTCTACCTGACCCTCTCTGAAGAGCCCCTCTACCTGACCCTCTCTGAAGAGTCTCTACCTGACCCTCTCTGAAGAGTCTCTACCTGACCCTCTCTGAAGAGCCCCTCTACCTGACCCTCTCTGAAGAGTCCCTCTACCTGACCCTCTCTGAAGAGTCTCTACCTGACCCTCTCTGAAGAGTCTCTCTACCTGACGCTCTCTGAAGAGTCTCTCTACCTGACCCTCTCTGAAGAGTCTCTCTACCTGACCCTCTCTGAAGAGTCTCTCTACCTGACGCTCTCTGAAGAGTCTCTCTACCTGACCCTCTCTGAAGAGTCTCTACCTGACCCTCTCTGAAGAGTCTCTCTACCTGACCCTCTCTGAAGAGTCTCTACCTGACCCTCTCTGAAGAGTCTCTACCTGACCCTCTCTGAAGAGTCTCTACCTGACCCTCTCTGAAGAGTCTCTCTACCTGACCCTCTCTGAAGAGTCTCTACCTGACCCTCTCTGAAGAGTCTCTCTACCTGACCCTCTCTGAAGAGTCTCTCTACCTGACCCTCTCTGAAGAGCCTCTACCTGACCCTCTCTGAAGAGTCTCTCCACCTGATCCTCTCTGAAGAGTCTCTACCTGACCCTCTCTGAAGAGTCTCTCTACCTGACCCTCTCTGAAGAGTCTCTCTACCTGACCCTCTCTGAAGAGTCTCTACCTGACCCTCTCTGAAGAGTCTCTCTACCTGACCCTCTCTGAAGAGTCTCTCTACCTGACCCTCTCTGAAGAGTCTCTACCTGACCCTCTCTGAAGAGCCCCTCTACCTGACCCTCTCTGAAGAGTCTCTACCTGACCCTCTCTGAAGAGTCTCTACCTGACCCTCTCTGAAGAGTCTCTACCTGACCCTCTCTGAAGAGCCTCTCTACCTGACCCTCTCTGAAGAGTCTCTACCTGACCCTCTCTGAAGAGTCTCTCTAACTGATCCTCTCTGAAGAGCCCCTCTACCTGACCCTCTCTGAAGAGTCTCTACCTGACCCTCTCTGAAGAGTCTCTCTACCTGACCCTCTCTGAAGAGTCTCTCTACCTGACCCTCTCTGAAGAGTCTCTACCTGACCCTCTCTGAAGAGTCTCTCTAACTGATCCTCTCTGAAGAGCCCCTCTACCTGACCCTCTCTGAAGAGTCTCTACCTGACCCTCTCTGAAGAGTTTCTCTACCTGCCCCTCTCTGAAGAGTCTCTCTACCTGATCCTCTCTGAAGAGTCTCTCTACCTGACCCTCTCTGAAGAGTCTCTACCTGACCCTCTCTGAAGAGTCTCTACCTGACCCTCTCTGAATAGTCTCTCTACCTGACCCTCTCTGAAGAGCCCCTCTACCTGACCCTCTCTGAAGAGTCTCTCTACCTGACCCTCTCTGAAGAGTCTCTACCTGACCCTCTCTGAAGAGCCCCTCTACCTGACCCTCTCTGAAGAGCCCCTCTACCTGACCCTCTCTGAAGAGTCTCTCTACCTGACCCTCTCTGAAGAGTCTCTCTACCTGACCCTCTCTGAAGAGTCTCTACCTGACCCTCTCTGAAGAGTCTCTACCTGACCCTCTCTGAAGAGACCCTCTACCTGACCCTCTCTGAAGAGTCTCTACCTGACCCTCTCTGAAGAGTCTCTCTACCTGACCCTCTCTGAAGAGTCTCTACCTGACCCTCTCTGAAGAGACCCTCTACCTGACCCTCTCTGAAGAGTCTCTCTACCTGATCCTCTCTGAAGAGTCTCTACCTGACCCTCTCTGAAGAGCCTCTCTACCTGACCCTCTCTGAAGAGTCTCTACCTGACCCTCTCTGAAGAGTCTCTCTACCTGACCCTCTCTGAAGAGTCTCTACCTGACCCTCTCTGAAGAGTCTCTCTACCTGACCCTCTCTGAAGCGTCTCTCTACCTGACCCTCTCTGAAGAGACCCTCTACCTGACCCTCTCTGAAGAGTCTCTACCTGATCCTCTCTGAAGAGTCTCTCTACCTGACCCTCTCTGAAGAGTCTCTCTACCTGACCCTCTCTGAAGAGTCTCTCTACCTGACCCTCTCTGAAGAGTCTCTACCTGACCCTCTCTGAAGAGCCTCTACCTGACCCTCTCTGAAGAGCCCCTCTACCTGACCCTCTCTGAAGAGCCTCTACCTGACCCTCTCTGAAGAGTCTCTCTACCTGATCCTCTCTGAAGCGTCTCTACCTGACCCTCTCTGAAGAGTCTCTCTACCTGACCCTCTCTGAAGAGTCTCTACCTGACCCTCTCTGAAGAGTCTCTCTACCTGACCCTCTCTGAAGAGTCTCTACCTGACCCTCTCTGAAGAGCCTCTACCTGACCCTCTCTGAAGAGTCTCTCTACCTGACCCTCTCTGAAGAGCCTCTACCTGACCCTCTCTGAAGAGTCTCTCTACCTGACCCTCTCTGGAAGAGTCTCTACCTGACCCTCTCTGAAGAGTCTCTCTACCTGACCCTCTCTGAAGAGCCCCTCTACCTGACCCTCTCTGAAGAGTCCCTCTACCTGACCCTCTCTGAAGAGCCCCTCTACCTGACCCTCTCTGAAGAGCCCCTCTACCTGACCCTCTCTGAAGAGTCCCTCTACCTGACCCTCTCTGAAGAGCCCCTCTACCTGACCCTCTCTGAAGAGTCTCTCTACCTGACCCTCTCTGAAGAGTCTCTACCTGACCCTCTCTGAAGAGTCTCTACCTGACCCTCTCTGGAAGAGTCTCTACCTGACCCTCTCTGAAGAGTCTCTACCTGACCCTCTCTGAAGAGTCTCTCCTCCTGACCCTCTCTGAAGAGCCTCTACCTGACCCTCTCTGAAGAGTCTCTACCTGACCCTCTCTGAAGAGTCTCTCTACCTGACCCTCTCTGAAGAGTCTCTACCTGACCCTCTCTGAAGAGTCTCTCTACCTGACCCTCTCTGAATAGTCTCTACCTGACCCTCTCTGAAGAGCCTCTACCTGACCCTCTCTGAAGAGCCCCTCTACCTGACCCTCTCTGAAGAGACCCTCTACCTGACCCTCTCTGAAGAGTCTCTACCTGACCCTCTCTGAAGAGTCTCTCTACCTGACCCTCTCTGAAGAGTCTCTCTACCTGATCCTCTCTGAAGAGTCTCTACCTGACCCTCTCTGAAGAGTCTCTCTACCTGACCCTCTCTGAAGAGTCTCTACCTGACCCTCTCTGAAGAGTCTCTCTACCTGACCCTCTCTGAAGAGTCTCTACCTGACCCTCTCTGAAGAGCCTCTACCTGACCCTCTCTGAAGAGTCTCTCTACCTTACCCTCTCTGAAGAGTCTCTACCTGACCCTCTCTGAAGAGCCTCTACCTGACCCTCTCTGAAGAGCCTCTACCTGACCCTCTCTGAAGAGCCTCTACCTGACCCTCTCTGAAGAGTCTCTCTACCTGACCCTCTCTGAAGAGTCTCTCTACCTGACCCTCTCTGAAGAGTCTCTACCTGACCCTCTCTGAAGAGCCCCTCTACCTGACCCTCTCTGAAGAGTCTCTCTACCTGACCCTCTCTGAAGAGTCTCTCTACCTGACCCTCTCTGAAGAGCCCCTCTACCTGACCCTCTCTGAAGAGTCTCTCTACCTGACCCTCTCTGAAGAGTCTCTCTACCTGACCCTCTCTGAAGAGTCTCTACCTGACCCTCTCTGAAGAGCCCCTCTACCTGACCCTCTCTGAAGAGCCCCTCTACCTGACCCTCTCTGAAGAGTCTCTACCTGACCCTCTCTGAAGAGCCCCTCTACCTGACCCTCTCTGAAGAGTCTCTACCTGACCCTCTCTGAAGAGTCTCTCTACCTGACCCTCTCTGAAGAGTCTCTCTACCTGACCCTCTCTGAAGAGTCTCTCTACCTGACCCTCTCTGAAGAGTCTCTACCTGACCCTCTCTGAAGAGTCTCTACCTGACCCTCTCTGAAGAGTCTCTCTACCTGACCCTCTCTGAAGAGTCTCTCTACCTGACCCTCTCTGAAGAGCCTCTCTACCTGACCCTCTCTGAAGAGTCTCTCTACCTGACCCTCTCTGAAGAGCCCCTCTACCTGACCCTCTCTGAAGAGCCTCTCTACCTGACCCTCTCTGAAGAGTCTCTACCTGACCCTCTCTGAAGAGTCTCTACCTGACCCTCTCTGAAGAGTCTCTACCTGACCCTCTCTGAAGAGTCTCTCTTCCTGACCCTCTCTGAAGAGTCTCTCTACCTGATCCTCTCTGAAGAGTCTCTCTACCTGACCCTCTCTGAAGAGTCTCTACCTGACCCTCTCTGAAGAGTCTCTACCTGACCCTCTCTGAAGAGCCTCTACCTGACCCTCTCTGAAGAGTCTCTACCTGACCCTCTCTGAAGAGTCTCTCTACCTGACCCTCTCTGAAGAGCCTCTCTACCTGACCCTCTCTGAAGAGTCTCTACCTGACCCTCTCTGAAGAGCCTCTACCTGACCCTCTCTGAAGAGCCTCTACCTGACCCTCTCTGAAGAGTCTCTCTACCTGACCCTCTCTGAAGAGTCTCTCTACCTGATCCTCTCTGAAGAGTCTCTACCTGACCCTCTCTGAAGAGTCTCTCTACCTTCTAGAGCTCCAATTTCCAATCTGTTTGTTCTGCATCACCTAAATCCGTCTCTGTAACAAGTCAAATCCTCAGTTGTCAGACCCAACAAATCTGCCTAGAGCCATTTATACAAAATGCTCTGTAATCTGTGGTTGTGGCTGAGACTGAGGGGGGGGTGAGGCTAGGGCTGAGGCCGTGGGGAGGGGGGGCTGAGAGAGAGGCTGGGGATGAGGCCGGGGGGTGGGGCTGAGAGAGAGGCTGGGGATGAGGCCGGGGGGGGGGGGGGCTGAGAGAGAGGCTGGGGATGAGGCCGGGGGGGGTGGGGCTGAGAGAGAGGCTGGGGGTGAGGCCTCCTCTTGTCTCTCTGTCCCATCGTCTCCTCTGTCTCTGTCCCATCGTCTCTTCTGTCTCCGTCCCATCGTCTCTTCTGTCTCTCCGTCCCATCGTCTCCTCTGTCTCTCTGTCCCATCATCTCTTCTGTCTCCGTCCCATCGTCTCTTCTGTCTCTCTGTCCCATCGTCTCTTCTGTCTCCGTCCCATCGTCTCTTGTGTCTCTCTGTCCCATCGTCTCCTCTGTCTCTCTGTCCCATCGTCTCTTCTGTCTCTCTGTCCCATCGTCTCTTCTGTCTCTCTGTCCCATCGTCTCATCTGTCTCTCTGTCCCATCGTCTCCTCTGTCTCTCTGTCCCATCCTCTCTTCTGTCTCTCCGTCCCATCCTCTCTTCTGTCTCTGTCCCATCATCTCTTCTGTCTCTCTGTCCCATCCTCTCTTCTGTCTTCTGTCTCTCTGTCCCATCGTCTTGTCTGTCTCTCTGTCCCATCCTCTCTTCTGTCTTCTGTCTCTCTGTCCCATCGTCTCTTCTGTCTCTCCGTCCCATCGTCTCCTCTGTCTCTGTCCCATCGTCTCCTCTGTCTCTCTGTCCCATCGTCTCCTCTGTCTCTCCGTCCCATCGTCTCCTCTGTCTCTGTCCCATCGTCTCTTCTGTCTTCTGTCTCTCTGTCCCATCGTCTCTTCTCAGAGACATTCAGTCATTCTGCCAATATGGTCTAATCCTGCCCTCTCTAGGGAGCCAGGGCTCCAACCCAATGTCCATCTGGACCAAGGTGGGGGGGGTGCGCCACTGTACTGGTCAGCAGCCCTGCCCCCCAAATCTATTCCACATACACACACACACACACACACACACACACACACACACACACACACACACACACACACCGTAGTCACTGACCAATGTCTTGTCCCTGGGGGCCAGATGGACAGGTCAAGTTCCCAGCCTCTATTCAGCGGCCAGCCAGTGAGGTCAGGGGCCTCGGGGACATGTGGGGATGAGGGGGGGGGCTAGTGGCTCCAGACGGGATTTAGATGGATTTCGGAGGTTGGTGGGGGGGGGGGGGGGGGGGTAGCGGTCATCGGTGGCGTCTCTGTGGTCATCGGTGGGAGAGACGCCGCAGGGTCAATGTGCTGACCTCTGACCTCTATCAGACCGGCAGACTGGCAGCCATCCATCACCGGTCAGCCCTGACCACCCCCACCCGCCGGTTATCCCACACACACACACACACACACACACACACACACACACCACACACACACACACACACACACACACACACACACACACACCACACACACACAAACACACACACACACACACGCACACACACGCACACACGCACACACACACTCACACACCACACACACACACACACGCACGCACACTCACACACTCACACTCACACTCACACACACCACACAAACACATTCACACACAAGGCAAGGCAAGGCAAGGCAAGTTTATTTATATAGCACATTTCAGCCACAGGGCAATTCAAGGTGCTTTACATGAGACATTAAAAGCATTAAAACAAAAAGCAAGACATTATAGACATTTAAAACAAAAGGCAGGACAAATTAAAAGCATTAAAACAAAAAGCAAGTCATTATAGATATTTAAACAAAAAGCAGGACAAATAGAATACAGGAATAAAAGTTACAGTGCAGTATACTGATAAACATAGCTCCTCTTAGAAAGCAGTGGCAAAAAGAAAAGTCTTCAGGCTTGTTTTAAAAGAACCAAGAGTTGCAGCAGACCTGCAGTTTTCTGGAAGTTTGTTCCAGATATGTGGAGCATAAAAACTGAATGCTGCTTCTCCATGTTTTGTTTTAACTCTGGGGACAGAAAGTAGACCTGTGCCAGACGACCTGAGGGGTCTGGATGGTTCATAGCATATGAGCAGATCAGAAATATATTTTGGCCCTAGGCCATTCAGTGCTTTATAAACCAACAGCAGTATTTTAAAGTCAATTCTTTGACAGACAGGAAGCCAGTGTAAAGACCTTAGTACTGGTGTGATATGCTCCACTTTCTTAGTCTTAGTGAGGACTCGAGCAGCAGCGTTCTGAATCAGCTGCAGCTGTCTGATCGATTTTTTAGAGAGACCTGTATACATGCCGTTACAGTAGTCGAGTCTACTGAAGATAAACGCATGGACAAGTTTTTCCAAATCCTTCTGGGACATAAATCCTTTGATCCTTGATATATTCTTCAGGTGATAGTAGGCTGACTTTGTAATTGACTTAATGTGGCTGTTGAAATTCAGGTCTGAGTCCATGACTACACCAAGATTTCTGGCTTCGTTTGTGGTTTTTAGCATTACTGATTGAAGTTGAGCACTGACTTTTAATCGTTCTTCTTTGGCTCCAAAGACAATTACTTCAGTTTTATTTTTGTTTAGTTGGAGAAAGTTCTGGCACATCCAATCATTGATTTGTTGAATGCACTTACTCAGCGCTTGTATGGGATTATAGTCTCCTGGTGATATAGTGATATAAATTTGTGTGTCATCTGCATAGCTATGGTAACATATTTTGTTGTTTTCCATAATTTGAGTTAGTGGGAGCATGTAAATGTTGAACAGAAGAGGCCCCAGGATGGAGCCTTGGGGAACTCCACAGGTCATTTTTGTCAGCTCAGATTTGTAATTGCCTATAGACACAAAATAATCCCTGTCCTTTAAGTAGGATTCAAACCAATCTAACACTGTACCAGAAATTCCCAGCCAATTTTCCAGTCGGCCTAGTAGTATGTTGTGGTCTACCGTGTCGAACGCAGCACTGAGATCCAGTAGTACTAAGACTGAGATTTTGCCATTATCTGTGTTTAAATGGATGTCATTAAATACCTTAATTAGAGCAGTCTCGGTGCTGTGATGTGGTCGAAATCCTGACTGGAAGACATCAAAGCCATTACTTAGTGCCAGGAAGTTATTCAGTTGTTGGAAAACAACCTTTTCAATTATTTTGCTTAGAAATGGGAGGTTTGATATGGGCCTATAATTGTTCATTTGTGAGCTGTCTAGATTATTCTTTTTTAAGAGTGGCTTGATGACTGCAGTTTTCAGGGTATGTGGGAACACACCTGAAAGAAGAGATGTGTTTACAATTTGTAGTAAATCAGAGGCCATGCAGTTGGATACAGTTTTGAAGAAGTCTGTAGGTAGAACATCAAGGCAACAGGTGGAGGATTTCAGATATTGTATAGTGTCCCCCAGGGTTTTATGGTTGATCGGATTAAATTGTGTCATGGTACAATTATTGATTTTAAGTGGACAGTGTGACGACACATGTCCTGTACCTGGAATGGAGGCACTGACTGCTTGTCTAATTTTCTGAATTTTGTCAGTGAAGAATGAGGCAAATTCATTGCAGGCCCTGGTGGATAGAAGTTCAGAGGCTACTGACACAGGAGGGTTTGTCAGCCTATCAACAGTGGCAAACAAAGCACGCGCATTGTTATGGTTTTTGGTGATGATGTCAGAAAAGAAGGTCTGCCGTGCATTTCTCAGCTCCAGATTATAAATGCGAAGTCTCTCTTTATAGATGTCATAATGAACATGGAGATTTGTTTTTCGCCATCTGCGTTCAGATTTTCGACACTCTCTCTTTTCTATTCTGACCAGCAAGGCCTTTCTCCATGGAGATCTTCTCTTACCAGAGATCACCTTCACCTTAGTGGGCGCAACGGCGTCAATAATGTTTGTAATTTTAACATTGAAATTATCTACAAGCTCGTTGACTGAGGCCATATAGAGGGCAGGTGTGGACGAGAAAGCCTGAGTAAATATCTCACTGGTGTTTTCAGTGATGCGCCGTTTTGAGATAACCTCTGATTGAGAATTTGTGTGCATGGAGATAGTACTCTCAAAGAAAACACAGGAATGATCAGAGAGCGCAACATCAGACACCTGAACCTTAGAAATATTCAGACCTTTGGTGATGATTAAGTCCAGAGTGTGCCCCTTGTTGTGTGTGGGCTCCGTCACATGCTGAGTCAGTCCATAGTTATCAAGGACACAACCTAGCTCTTTAGTCCCTCTGCCCTGAGGGTTGTCAACATGGATGTTAAAATCACCAACAATAACCACACAGTCAAAGTCAATGCAGACAGTAGATAACAGTTCAGCAAAGTCATCAAAGAAGTTTGGACAGTATTTAGGTGGCCTGTAGATGTTTAGAAATAACGCTCGGGAAAAGGAATTCAACTGAAGAGCCACATATTCAAAGGAACCAAAATTTCCATAACACATCTGCTTACATTGGAGGGAGTCATTAAACAAGATGGCTACTCCACCTCCTTTCTTATGCACTCTAGCCTCGCTCATAAAGCTGAAGTTGGGAGGAGTTGACTCAATAAGAACAGCTGCACTGTTACCTTGGTCTAGCCAAGTTTCAGTTAAAAACATAAGATCAAGATTGTGGTTGGTGATAAAATCATTGATTAAAAATGTCTTTCCTGTTAAAGATCTGACATTTAATAAAGCTAAGTTTAGTGTGCTGAGGGTATTATCTGCACATTTCTCTGTGATAGTTTGTGGCTGACGAGGAATAGATACTAAATTTGATACATTTGTAAAGCCGGTTGAGTGTTTCCTGTTACTTAGCAGATTCACCATTGTTTTTCTATTACCTATCAAGACAGGAATTGAGGAAGATACCATCACGTTGGTATCTTCCTCAATTCCTGTCACACACACACACACACACACACACACACCACACACACACACACACATTCGCACACACACACACACACACACACACACACACACAGACAGACACACACACACACACACACACAGGGGACTGTTACCCTGCCACCTTCCCTATCCCCCAAGCCCCTCCTGACCTCTCTCCCCTGCTGTCCGTGACCTCTGCCCCCTGGACACTTATCTTCAGTAAGCACCCCCACCCCCCCCCCCCTGCCTGCCCCCCTCCCCCTCCCAGCTCTAATGGTCCCAGGCCTGGGTGGAACTTATTATGATAGAGCCCCCCCCCCCCCCCCCCCCACACACACACACACACACAGACTGGTCTCAGAGCACTCATCAGCACTCTGCATCTTAAAAAACTCTAAACAGCTGTGTGGACACACACACACACACACTCAGGGCCACTCTTGAGCAGCATCAGAACAGACAGATTTACTGTGGTGGCCAGCCGGCCGGTCAGTCATCAGCAGCGTTAGCCCGGTCCCCCCCCCCCCCCCAGAGCACTCTGGGATATCGGGATCGATCAGACCTCAACACTCTGCTCTGAGCTCACACCCAACACAGATAATCTAACAGGTCAGTATGGGTCAGGCTCTAGTGCCTCTCTCATGCCCACGTTTGTGCTAAAGTGACCGACGGCCACATTATTACATCAAAGGAAATCGGCCAATAGGATCCATGTACAGCAGGTAACACCATGTTGAGGGTAGTAGTGTGTCTTTGGAGCTAACTATGTATACCAACGCAGAAAACGAGCAGTCAGCTTAACACGGAGCAACACAGGGAGCGGAAAATAGGATGTGTGTGTGTTGTGTGTGTGTGTGTGTGTGTGTTGTGTGGTCCCCCCCACTGAGCTGGCCTGGTAAAGGCATCCAGGACAGAGGAGGAGAGAGGAGGAGAGAGGGGGAGAGAGGAGGAGAGATGAGGAGAGAGGAGGAGAGAGGGGGAGAGAGGAGGAGAGATGAGGAGAGAGGGAGACAGAGGAGGAGAGAGGGGGAGAGAGGAGGAGAGAGGAGGAGAGATGAGGAGAGAGGGAGACAGTGGTGGAGAGAGGAGGAGAGATGAGGAGAGAGGAGGAGAGAGGGGGAGAGAGGGGGAGAGAGGAGGAGAGAGGAGGAGAGAGAGGAGGAGAGAGGAGGAGAGAGGGAGACAGAGGAGGAGAGAGGAGGAGAGAGGGAGACAGAGGAGGAGAGAGGAGGAGAGAGGGAGACAGAGGAGTAGAGAGGAGGAGAGAGGGGGAGAGAGGGGGAGAGAGGAGGAGAGAGGGGGAGAGAGGAGGAGAGAGGAGGAGAGAGGGAGACAGAGGTGCAGATGTCCGGGTTGTTTGCTGTGGGACGGCCTGTAGTGAAAGCAGACACACACACACACACACACACACATGCTCTCCAGGTGGCGGGCTGGCAGTGCAAGCTTTAGGGGGAAGCCCGGATTTTCATGTATTCAAAATATAAGCTCAGCGTTTTGTCTGTACCTGCGACTGTGCATATGTGTTGAGGCGACTGTGCATATGTGTTGAGGTGCTGGTGCCCTTATCTTTCTCCCAAGACACGTGCACAGGTGTGTGTACAGTCATGCATATGTATAGTCATGCACACACACACACACACACACACAATCACACACACACACAAACTCATTCTCTGCAATCCGTGTGATGCGTTGCAGAGACCCAGAGTGTGGAGGAGTGCGGTGAGAAGCTGAAGAGGATCCTGGAGTCCCCCAGCGTGCCCCAGACCAACCACCAGCTGCTGGTCCACCTCACCCGTCACCTGAGCAGGGTGGCCCAGAGCGGGGCGCACAACCAGGCGAGCCCCAGGCTTCTAGGACAGGCCTTCTCCGAGGCCATCTTCAAGAACTCCCTCTTTAGGTAAGAACGGCTTGGAGACGGACGATAAACCGCGCTGGCTACGTCCTGCGATTGTCGGAAGCGTTTTCCATCAGCGCATTGTTCTACGCACTGCAGGCTATACCGCTTAAAAATACATGGCACAGCACTAAGGTACATTATCCAGATAAAACACAGAGCATAACCTGCCTTCGTACCCCGAAGCTCAGAGATAGAAAAGCAGGCACTTTTCAATTAATTGCGCTTGTCTAATGTAGTTGGTGACGGTAAACAGCATTAGACTGGTCTGCATTTCCAATCTTTTTTTTTTATTATACTCTATACACGTTCACCTTGCCTTTTCCCTTCCCATGATGCCTCTGGGTATGGCCTGATAGATCTGCCTTCGCTAAAGGGAAAAACCACCGCGCATGATATTTGGCTCGGCAGTGATGTCAACATCCTGTAATTGTAGAGCACGCTCAGACCGAGAAGCATGGCGTTAGCATGGTGTACTCCCGCTGTTCTGGTTGTGTGTACACACTGCACAAGATCGCTGGGAACGGCAAGGAATGTCTTTTTTGGCATCCGCAGTCGCTAAATCTCCGGCTCGGAATTACAGTCAATGAGTCAGAACCTGTGATATTTGCGTAGCCTCGCTGACTCGCTCGCTTCTGACGTACGAGCCAAGGAGCGTGCGGGAGTATCCCAGAATGCCCTGCTGTAACTGGAACAAAGGAAGTTGACCCCCCCCACCCCCTGCCCAAACATATGCTCCAGCCACCCCGACCAAAGGCACAGAGAAACAACCACAATCCAACCAGAGGGGCTTTAATATTCTCTCACAAGCCGGTGCGAGAGGTAAACGGTAAATGGACAGCACTCATACAGTATACTGTATAGGGGTTTTATCCAAAGTGCTTTACAATGGCCTCTCATTCACCCATTCACACTCATCCACTCACCAACAGCCCGCTCTACCTCCTGAGACACCGCCACCCTCAGGTCATATCCTTCAGTACACTCGCTAACTCGCTAACTCGCTAACTCGCTACAATGCTACAATGCTACATGCTACTTGCTATTGTTGATTAAGTATGATATTATTCATATATCCCGGCAATAATGAAGCAACATACAGTAAAAGCAGGTCAAGTATTATTTAAAGAACTATAATGAGCAGTTTCTCTCCGTGTGCTCAGATAGCAGCTGAGCTCAGCATGGTGGGTTGTTTTGATCGAGTCACGACCAGATGGTCTGACTGAGGACATGGGGCGTCTCCCACCTCTCCTCCCAACCCTGACCACTCTCCTCCTCACCTCTTCTCCCAGCCCTGACCACTGTTCTCCTCACCGCTGAGAGTGTGAGAGGATAGGAGAACACACACACACACACACACACACACATAAACACATCAAGTCCTTCAAGTCAAGTGTATTGAGCGTACGTATTGTGCCTCAAACAATCGTTTTGTCTAGTCATCAACTTTGAGAGTATATGAGAGATACGTGTGTGTGTGGGGGGGGGGGCAGGGGGGCAGTAATAGGTATCACACGGTTTGAATCATGGGATAGCTGGATAACTGAATCAACAGTTTGGCTGGGCTAGGAGGCTTTACACTGCAGACAGAAGGACAGCCAAAGGACAGCTAGCCGTCTAATACCCTCCCAATGCTCAGCCTGAAACTCAATCCACTACACACACACACACACACACACACACACACACATACACACGTACACAAAACTGGCTTGTAACCAAGTTACTCCATCTAGAACTTTTGTCTTGTTCCAGCTCAGTTCACAGATCCTAGCCCTGGTTCCATGATCTAGGGGCATTGCCTTAAACATAAAGCTTTGACATGATTTAAAATACAACCCCCCTCCTCTCTCCTCTCCCT
>NW_028176165.1:2500-12500 GCF_949987555.1 Borostomias antarcticus
TGCTAGACACACAACACATCTCTAGAAACACACTACAGACATCTACAGTAGAAACACACAACAGACATCTAGAACAGACAACAAACTTCTAGAAACACAACAAACATAGAAACACACTACACACATCTGCAAACATACAACACACAGCTAGAAACAACACATCTATAAACAAAACAAACATCTATAAACACACAACAAACATCTAGAAGCACACAACATCTATAAACACACTACAAACATCTAGAAACACACTACAAACATCTAGAAACACACTACAAACATCTAGAAACACAATATAAACATCTAGAAACACAACAAACATCTAGAAACACACTACACACATCTAGAAACACAACAAACATCTAGAAACACACGACAAACATTTTGCCCCACGTTTGAACGGCTTGAATTTGGTACTGCAGGCCTTCCTGCCTGCCGGCGGCGTGGACAGGAAGTGATGAAGCAGGCTGGATCACATGGTCCGGATGGAGGGGCGCGCCGGGAATGACTGGCGGGCCGAGAGTTTTAGACCCTGATTTAAAGGTTTGAACACGAGTCTCTAGCATATATATATACACACACACACATACACACACACATACATATACAATAAATGGACAAAAGTATAGGCCCTGTGCACCAGCTCCACTACTTCCTGAAAGTCACTTGGCATCTGTATTTCCTGTCTAATATGATTGGATTAAGTGATTAATCAGGTGTGCGGCAGACCCAGCGCACACCTGATTAATCACTTAATCCAATCATATAGGACAGGAAATAAAGATGCCAAGTGACTTTCAGGAAGTAGTGGAGCTGGTGCACAGGGCCTATTGGGCCACCTGCACATTGCATCTACAGGATTGTTAGGCATTAATATGGAGCTGGTCCCCCTTTGCAGCTATAACAGCTTCCACTCTTCTGGGAAGGCTTTCTACAAGATTTTGTAGCGTGTCTGTGGGAATGTTTGCCCATTCATCCAGAAGAGCATTTGTCAGGTCAGACACGGATGTTTTTTTTTGTTTGTTTGTTTGCTTGCTTCGGTGTTTACCTTTGGTGTTAAGACATATCATCCCTGCAATACAGTATGTGCAAACAACTGGTTTTATCTATGCTTTCATCTGGAAGCTTTTTGAAACTAAATTCCCATTGCCGAATGTGAATGTCTGTTGAATGTTCAATATGAAACCAACTTTCCCTCAGACTGTGGTGTTATCTGAGAGCAACCTGCTCAGGGAGTGTTTACACAAGTGTTTACCTGCTGAATTACTGCATGTGAAACGCAGATAACGTGTCCACAAGCCTTTCAGTAATTCAGACAGGTAAACACTGGCGCTTGGAACTACGGCAGGAGGTTGGGGTCAAATCATTCATTTGGGTTAACTCTTTTTAACTCGTTAAAGTTTCCAGATTGGTCGCGAGCGTTAACGTTGACAGCCATCAATCTGAGTGTTATTATTATTATTTATTTATCATTATTAGATTTTATCCGTTCAAGAGGGACTCTGTACATTAATGAACACTTACAGAAAATGAACACATTTCAGCAAATGTAAATACACCCAATTATAGCCATAGGCTAATTTCCATTGGTAGTCCCCCTGCCAGAAGGAACAAGGCTACAATGTGATATTTCCCAACACTGCTTTAAGGATTTGAAGCGGGGGGGGGGGGGGGGTTGTGAATGGTGAGACGGGGGGGGGGGGGTGGATGTGACACACACAGACAGGCCAGACACAAGCCGCTATGTGATTGGTGCGTCCGGAGGCCCCCCCCACCCTTTTAAAGGTCAAAAAATTCACCAGATCTATTTCCATGACTTTGTCAAAAACAAGCACAATGCGGGAGCACTCCTTCAGGGAGCAGAGCGCTGACTAAGACAAGCAGGAAGTCAAATGAAGATGAAGAGGTGATAATTATGCCTTTCATCCAGACCACGATATGTACATGATGACCTTTCAGCTGTCAATACGGACGTGGTTCATCTGAATAACAGTGGGCCTGCCGTTCATATGCATGAGGACTTATCTGTCTCTATTCATATCTGCTCCCAGCGCTTTGGACCAGTTATTAAGACGCCGTTATTCCAGCGGGATCCGTGCCGTGAGACGATGGAACGATCCGTTCAGAACCAGAACCGCCTTACGTCTGGGGGATGCTGGCTTCATAGAGATCAGAACCAGAACCTCCTTACATCTGGGGGATGCTGGGCTTCATAGAGCTCAGGAACAGGACCGCCTTACATCTGGGGGATGCTGGCTTCATAGAGCTCAGGAACAGAACCGCTGCGTTACGTCTAGGGCTCGTCTGAAGTAAGAAAAAAAAAAAATCCTGAAAACGTTGTGCGAAAATAATGGAAACTCCTACAAATGTGATTCACTGACTTTTAAGTCGATGCTTTCCGTTCTTTTTTCAATTTCATGGACATTTACAAAGACCCAAAACACAGATAAAGCCCACTAACTAACCCTAACCCCCCATCAACCTGTCAGTAAAACACAGATAAAGCCCACTAACTAACCCTAACCCCCCATCAACCTGTCAGTAAAACACAGATAAAGCCCACTAACTAACCCTAACCCCCCATCAACCTGTCAGTAAAACACAGATAAAGCCCACTAACTAACCCTAACCCCCCATCAACCTGTCAGTAAAACACAGATAAAGCCCACTAACTAACCCTAACCCCCCATCAACCTGTCAGTAATACACAGATATCTCTCTGGAAAATGAAGTCCAATAGAAAACACCAGACATGCTGTCCAGTACCAATCAATCTGACGGGTTAGACATGACATCCAATGGAACGTCTACATGCTGGGAAGTCAAGATAATCATTCGTCTGATTAATTCTCTTACACTGTTGTATTAAATTACCTCCATGTCCAACTCATGAGGCCTAACCACAGCAATAACTATAGGAAGGATGAGCGCGGTACACATCGCATCCTGTCCATGTCCTCCACCTCTGGTCCCTGGGGGGTGTTTGCATGGCTGGTATGGTGTCCTGTCCTCCACCTCTGGTCCCTGGGGGGTGTTTGCGTGGCTGGTATGGTGTCCTGTCCTCCACGTTGGTCCCTGGGGGGTGTTTGCGTGGCTGGTATGATGTCCTGTCCTCTGGTCCCTGGGGGGTGTTTGCGTGGCTGGTATGGTGGCATGTCCTCTGGTCCCTGGGGGGTGTTTGCGTGGCTGGTATGGTGGCATGTCCTCTGGTCCCTGGGGGGTGTTTGCGTGGCTGGTATGGTGTCATGTCCTCTGGTCCCTGGGGGGTGTTTGCGTGGCTGGTATGGTGTCATGTCCTCTGGTCCCTGGGGGGTGTTTGCGTGGCTGGTATGGTGGCATGTCCTCTGGTCCCTGGGGGGTGTTTGCGTGGCTGGTATGGTGTCATGTCCTCTGGTCCCTGGGGGGTGTTTGCGTGGCTGGTATGGTGGCATGTCCTCTGGTCCCTGGGGGGTGTTTGCGTGGCTGGTATGGTGTCATGGTCCACGTCGATTACCTCCCCTCTCCTCTCTTCTCCACATCGATTACAGACGCTGCCACCGGCGCCACACACCGGGCAATGTGCTCTGTCCCCTCTCCTCTCCTCTCCTCTGTCCCCTCCCTCTGTCCCCTCTCCTCTCCTCTCCTCTCCTCTGTCCCCTCCCTCTGTCCCCTCTCCTCTCCTCTGTCCCCTCCCTCTGTCTCCTCTCCTCTCCTCTCCTCTCCTCTCCTCTCCTCTCCTCTCCTCTCCTCTCCTCTCCTCTCCTCTCCTCTCCTCTCCTCTCCTCTGTCCCCTCCCTCTGTCCCCTCTCCTCTCCTCTGTCCCTTATTCTCTGTCCCCTCCCTCTGTTTCTTCTCCTCTCCTCCATCCCTTCTCCTCTCTTCTCCTCTCCTCTTTCTTCTCCTTTCCTCTCCTCTGTCCACTCTCCTCTTCTGTCCCTTCTCCTCTCCTCTCCTGTCTCTCCTCTCCTATATTGTCTGTCCTCTCTCTCCTGTCTCTCCTCTCCTGTCTCTCCTCTCCTATCTTGTCTCTCCTCTCTCCTCTCTCTCTCCTGTCTCTCCTCTCTCTCTCCTGTCTCTCCTCTCTCTCTCCTGTCTCTCCTCTCTCTCCTCTCTCTCTCCTGTCTCTCCTCTCTCTCTCCTGTCTCTCCTCTCTCTCCTCTCTCTCTCCTGTCTCTCCTCTCTCCCTCCTGTCTCTCCTCTCTCTCTCCTGTCTCTCCTCTCTCTCTCCTGTCTCTCCTCTCTCTCTCCTGTCTCTCCTCTCTCTCTCCTGTCTCTCCTCTCTCTATACCAGATTAGCAGAAAGACCCTGAACATCCACCAACGCTTATAAAAGAGAAAACACTTATTTCAGAACCTCACTGAGGGGAATTGTACTTGCCAGCAAAGAAATATATTTGGTATTTTTATCAAATGTACCGTTCTTTTAGATGACTAGAATGCTCAAGGCGTCTCTAAATGAAAAGCAGAGTGTTTTCAAAATGCTGTGTACGCCCGTTCAGCAGAGGTGAGGTCTGAGGCAGTTCCAGTGAGGGGTGTGGTGTGCATGATGGCCCCAGCGAGGCTAACCCCCCCCCAGGCCTCCCAGCGAGGCTAACCCCCCCCTGGCCTCCCAGCGAGGCCCCCCCCCTGGCCTCCCAGCGAGGCTAACCCCCCCCTGACCTCCCAGCGAGGCTCCCTCCCCCCTGGCCTCCCAGTGAGGCTCCCTCCCCCTGGCCTCCCAGTGAGGCTCCCTCCCCCTGGCCTCCCAGCGAGGCTAACCCCCCTGACCTCCCAGCGAGGCTAACCCCCCCCTGGCCTCCCAGCGAGGCCCCCCCCCTGGCCTCCCAGCGAGGCTAACCCCCCTGACCTCCCAGCGAGGCTATCCCCCCTGGCCTCCCAGCGAGGCTCCCTCCCCCTGGCCTCCCAGCGAGGCTCCCTCCCCCTGGCCTCCCAGCGAGGCTATCCCCCCTGGCCTCCCAGCAAGGCTCCCTCCCCCTGGCCTCCCAGCGAGGCTAACCCCCCCCTGGCCTCCCAGCGAGGCTAACCCCCCTGGCCTCCCAGCGAGGCTAACCCCCCTGGCCTCCTACCTCTGAAGCATGCTGGGTGTGTTGGGAGCTCGGCCCCTCGTCTGCAGTGGGGGTGCAGTATTAAAGGACCATACCGCTCTAAATAGGATTTGATCTCCTGAAACTAGTCACCCGACGTATATCACACTATCGCAATCCATTTTCCAAAGCAAAGCTAACGTTAAAAGATATTTGCATTTTCACGTTTTACTTACATTTCAAAGGTTGAACCTAATGGCTTTAAAACATATTTTTTAATTGTTCCCTCGTTGCGCTGACAAACTCGCCCCAGTAAATTTGAAATAATTTTCAGTAGTTTTTATTTTATATTATTTTTGTTTGGATCCGTTGAACTCCTGCGCTAGATTCTCTACCCAGCATTCCTAGCAACGGCTGCCATGTAAACAGAAAAATGACCGAAACCGAAAATAACTACTGAGAATTATTTGAAACTAATCGGGGCGAGTTTGTCAACTTTACTGAAAAAAAGTAGGAACCTCGTTGCCCTAGGAAAATAAGTAAAAAGAAATTTATGTGAGAGGAGAATTTTCGCAGGAACAGAGATAACTAAATTCAGTAAACTAATTTGAAATGTGGAACAATTGCGTGGCTACAATTTCACCATAAAAGTAGAAGAAACTCAGTCAAAAGTAATGTCAACAGAGCACCAAAAAATAAGCCAGATGAACGTATGTTTATAAGATAACAGGGCCTCATGTTTTACAGTGTACCAACAGCAGTGATCATAGTATACTGTAGTATTAACAGTACTAACAGCAGTAATAGTAGTATACTGTAGTATTAACAGTACTAACAGTAGTGATCATAGTATACTGTAGTATTAACAGTACTAACAGCAGTGATGGTAGTATACTGTAGTATTAACAGTACTAACAGTAGTGATCATAGTATACTGTAGTATTAACAGTACTAACAGTAGTGATGGTAGTATGCTGTAGTATTAACAGTACTAACAGCAGGTATAGTAGTATACTGTAGTATTAACAGTACCAACAGCAGTGATGGTAGTATACTGTAGTATTAACAGTACTAACAGCAGTGATGGTAGTATACTGTAGTATTAACAGTACCAACAGTAGTGATCGTAGTATACTGTAGTATTAACAGTACTAACAGTAGTGATCATAGTATACTGTAGTATTAACAGTACTAACAGCAGTGATGGTAGTATGCTGTAGTATTAACAGTACTAACAGCAGTGATCATAGTATACTGTAGTATTAACAGTACTAACAGTAGTGATCATAGTATACTGTAGTATTAACAGTACTAACAGCAGTGATGGTAGTATACTGTAGTATTAACACTACTAACAGTAGTGATCATAGTATACTGTAGTATTAACAGTACTAACAGTAGTGATAGTAGTATACTGTAGTATTAACAGTACTAACAGTAGTGATGGTAGTATACTGTAGTATTAACAGTACTAACAGCAGTGATGGTAGTATGCTGTAGTATTAACAGTACTAACAGTAGTGATGGTAGTATGCTGTAGTATTAACAGTACTAACAGCAGGTATGGTAGTATACTGTAGTATTAGCAGTAGTGTGTGGTGATTGTAGCCATGTCAGAGCCGTGCCGGTATGTGTTGAGTTTGCAGCTCGTCCCTCATGTGGGAGAGCAGGTCTGGGAGACGCGTCCAGATGAGCTCTGAGGTAATTCAGGTTGGGGAGACGCGACCAGATGAGCTCTGAGGTAATTCAGGTTGGGGAGACCAGACCAGATGAGCTCTGAGGTAATTCAGGTTGGGGAGACGCGACCAGATGAGCTCTGAGGTAATTCAGGTTGGGGAGACGCGACCAGATGAGCTCTGAGGTAATTCAGGTTGGGGAGACCAGACCAGATGAGCTCTGAGGTAATTCAGGTTGGGGAGACCAGACCAGATGAGCTCTGAGGTAATTCAGGTTGGGGAGACCAGACCAGATGAGCTCTGAGGTAATTCAGGTTGGGGAGACCAGACCAGGTGAGCTCTGAGGTAATTCCATGAGAGGGTTCATGTCGGTGATGTAAGGTTGTTTCACAGCCCTGGGAACACAGTCTGTTAGGAGCTGCTTCTCTAGGGAGTGGGCGAGGGGGCAGAACACTAAAAAAAAAAACAACGTTGCTACCTAGAACCATTTTATAACCTCAGAAGAACCATCTTAAAAAAAGATCCCTCATCTTCAGGTCCGTAAAGGGCTCTTTTCTGACCTTAAAACGGTTCTACTGTATAATAAATGTTTGATTTTTGAAAGCATCGCACCAAATATGTGAACGGAGGATTGATTTGTCTGCGATCTAGGTGGGTGAGTTGTGAGGATGAACTGCTCTGCAGGAGGTCTGGGGTGACAGGATGAACGGGTCAGGAGGTCCAATCAGGGGTCTGGGGTGACTGGATGAACGGGTCAGGAGGTCTGGGGTGACTGGATGAACAGGTCAGGAGGTCTGGGGTGACTGGATGAACAGGTCAGGAGGTCTGGGGTGACTGGATGAACAGGTCAGGAGGTCTGGGGTGACTGGATGAACAGGTCAGGAGGTCCAGTCAGGGGTCTGGGGTGACTGGATGAACAGGTCAGGAGGTCTGGGGTGACTGGATGAACAGGTCAGGAGGTCCAGTCAGGGGTCTGGGGTGACTGGATGAACAGGTCAGGAGGTCTGGGGTGACTGGATGAACAGGTCAGGGGGTCTGGGGTGACTGGATGAACGGGTCAGGAGGTCTGGGGTGACTGGATGAACAGGTCAGGAGGTCTGGGGTGACTGGATGAACAGGTCAGGAGGTCTGGGGTGACTGGATGAACAGGTCAGGAGGTCTGGGGTGACTGGATGAACAGGTCAGGCTCGATGAACGGGTCTGGTGCCAGAGAGGCTGGGGCAGTATAGCAGTCAGCAGTTAACCAGCCTAACCCCTCCTCTCTCTCTCTGTCTCTCTCTGTCTCTCTCTCTCTCTCTCTCTCTCTCTCTGTCTCTCCCCCTCTCTCTCTCTCTCTCTCTCTCTCTCTCTCTCTCTCTCTCTCCCTGTCTCTCTCTGTCTCTCTCTCTGTCTCTCTCTCTCTCTGTCTCTCTCTGTCTCTCTGTCTCTCTCTCTCTCTCTCTCTCTCTCTCTCTTCTCTTCACCATTAGCAGGTGGTTTTGACCCTGCTCCTAGGAGACGGAGAACAGAACAGCGTTATGACTAGTGTATGAGTCACACTCCACAGGGGGCTCATCTTCTTCATTCTCCCCCTCTATCTCTTTCTCTCTCTCTCTCTAACCATGTCTCTCTTCAACTTCACACAGAAGGAGAGAGAGACAGACTTGCCGTCTTTTTAGTTGAGAGAATTGACCCTTCCATAGTTAATTATCTTTTAATTGCTTTTTTTTTTTTAGGTTTCCCTGCGTAACTCATCTCTCTGACTCTCTCTCTCTCTCTCTCTCTCTCTCTCTCTCTCTCTCTCTCTCTCTCTCTCTCTCTCTCTCTCTCTCTCTCTCTCTCTCTCTCTCTCTCTCTCTCTCTCTCTCTCTCTCCCTCCCTCCGCTCTGAGGGGCTGGGGAGGGTGTCCCTCACTACATGTGCCCCATCTCTCAGGTCATGGTCTTTATGCTCGACATGGTAACAGAGAGGCAAATCGAAGGCTAAGAAGAAGTAGAAGAAGACAGAGAAGAAGAAAAAAAGAAGAAAATGGCCACCGGTTAATCCCTCACTATTAAAGGATAGAGAGAGAGAGAGAGAGAGAGAGGGAGAGGGTAGTAGTTAAGAGAGAGAGAGACAGAGAAGGGAGAGTATAGAGGTACCAGCCAGCCAGACAATAACTGTTGTGATCTTGAGCGTCTGGTCTCGGCCCCTGGTATCCCCGGACTCAGCAGGTGGTCTCCCCCTCCCCGCCCTGCTCTCCTCCTCCCCATAATCCCCCTCTCTCCAGGCCCCCTCGTCTCCTCCGCGCGTGGCCTCACGCTGGGATGAAGTTATCAGCGAGAGCAGAGCCCGGCTCCTACCCCTCTATCCGCGTCCGTCGCCATTCTTCTCCGACTCTCGCCTCGCCACATCAAAACACGCCTTTCATCAGGCGCCATTATCCCCCATGAAAGCCGCGCAATGTGCCCCAATGCTATCGCTGCTAGCGCGGCCCTTTCACCACCAAGGAAACATAATTGGAACGGAGAAGCAGTACCTCCTCCCTCTTTCCCCGACACTCCGCCTCACCCCCCTCCTCCCCGAACCTTCCTCCCTGCTTTCACATCCTCCACTAAGACTCTCACCATCTAACAATATGTGTCACTTCCTCGCAGGGCTCTGTCTGAGGGGAGGGTTTGTGTCCCCAGCGTCCGGCGCCACCATATAGGACAGGCAGGACGCCGGCCGGCAGGTCGGAGAGACGCAGAGAAGGACGGCCAATCACGGCCGAGAGAGGGAGAGAGAGCCGGGGATGACTTCCTGTCCTCATTTAGAACCCGCTGATACCACAGGACTGTGTAAAGTCAACCAAGTCACAGGGAACAGCGATGACTTCCAGAGTGGATTAAGGGGTTCTGCTTTATATATTAGCCAATCTGGACATAATCTATACAGATTAAGATGTTCTACTGTATAGATTAGCCAACCTGGAAGTAATCTATACCCATTAAGAGATTCTACTGTATAACCAATCTGGATGTAATCTATACCCATTAAGAGATTCTACTGTATAACCAATCTGGATGTAATCTATACCCAGATTCTACTGTATAACCAATCTGGATGTAATCTATAGAGCGCTCTCTTTTTTTTGGAGAGCAGCCGGTTTCGATTCACCGCACTGACATTTTAAATTTCTAATACGGGCTCAAATATTGGCGAGTGGCATCTCAGCATTACCCAATATTCTGCCTTTCCTGGGCGTGCGAGGCGGTGGAGACGCTGGTGAACGGAGGTTGGGTGTGGACCGGTGCTCATGTTGTCCTACTTAGCAGACACGTATTCATTGTCAGGAGCTGAGGGAGGCGGAGGGGAGGAGTG